>NW_019725840.1:119759-137936 GCF_002891405.2 Cryptotermes secundus | reverse complement strand
GGGGAAGCATTATAGACACCACCAAGCTAGTGGAGGCCGAACTCGCTGGCTCGGCGGGACTGATGGTACGCACCAATATCGGTATGGTATAGAGACTGGTAGAATATCATAGAGGGAAGCACAATGGACCAATACTGGTCTAAGGGCATGGGGACACCCACCCTCTCCAATAACCAACTAACTAAACAGAAATGAAACGGAGAGTTTCGTGGAGGTAGGCCTAGGCCCAAATTGGGGCTGTAGCGCCACAGAAAAAAAAGTAAGTAAATAATGCCACAGAGCAGAGTTAATACTTCCTCAGGTAGAAACGCTTCCTTGAGAAGTTTACCCCGTAATGTACTAACCATCCGACTAACCGATTTCATGGAGCTGAGACCTTTTGGACAAGCTAATAATTACTCACATACGTATGTTTAGTCACTAGCTAACTACATTGTGTATTTTTCATCCGTTGACACAACAAATATAAAAATATGCAAATATAGATTACTTACATTAACATCTACAACAAATGTTTCGACCCTTACTGGGTCATCATCAGGTGTATTGTTTGTGTTTAAGTGCTGAACTTGTTTTTAGTATTGATCCATATTTTGAATATGACTATATAACATGTAATAATGCTCTTTGTAATAAAACTTTTGGTATTATCTCGTATCATGCTGGTATTTAATATAATTAGTTAAATTAATGTATATCTAGTTGAAGGTTAAATTAAGGCAGGAATTAAGTTTAAAATATAGGTATATATATCTATTAGTTATTTGACTGGTGTATAGGTCGCTCTTGTCAGGTTCCTCCCTAAGCGGTTACGATGTTATCTCCCATTTACGGGGGCTGCAAGTTGGGTGCAGTGGGAGTATCGTCAGACGTCGTTCTGTATTGATAATGTAGTTACATGTTGGTGTGTTACGTAACTTCCTTAAATTTGTGCTTACATCATATGGTATATGGAAAATTCTAAGTATCCCCAACTATCTCATGGAGCTGAGACCTTGCTCAATGTGCCGACATTATGGAGGATTCTGTTGCCTCCATCTTCAGAATAGACTAGCACATTATTTTTCAACCGAGATGGAGCAGACGGCGCTTTGCCCCGAGAGGATTCTTGTCTGTCCAACTGCACGGCGTCATTTCCTTCATCATCAGGATAGAAGAATATATTTTTAGCCTACTTTCTAAATTCTGAAAAACAAAAATGTGCTTATGAGATCACCATGTTGTATGTGTGTCTGTGATTCACTTTTGAATGCATGGAAGAATCTTCATGAAACTTGGTGTTGTGACGTGTATCAGTGACTGAAGACGGGGTTCGGATTGGTAAATGGATTTATTGATCACTTACAGGTTGTAACTAAAGTTAATTATAACACTTCCTGATTTTCACACTACACAACACTCCACGCTAATCTCTTCAGTCTATCTGCACTAGTCGTCATGGATGTATAACACAGGAGGTATAAAAGTCTCCCTAAAACACACACTCCCTATATCACTGTACTACAGCACACATAAAGACTTCAAATCACATGCTAAGTCTTCACAGACTTCTTGTACTCTTCTGTACTCCTCAAGCTTACTGCTTGCTGTACTCAAGCTTACAACTGTACTCCTGCCGACAACTACTTACGTACTTACTTACTCACTCACTCATTGCCTGTATATTCGGAATCTGCTCAGTTATTAAAAGGCAGAACGGACATGACTGACAGAAAACACATGTCACGTGACGCTATCTACTGTCGTGTGACGTCACAGCGAATGCGCCAGTTACACGGACAAAAAGAGAAAACAGCTTTCCCTATTGCTGCGTGTCTGTGTTTACAGAGCTGTTGCCTGGCAACGCGTTGACAAATTCCGTTACAGCATGTATATCATGACACCTGAGCCCTTTTCAACTGTCTACATCATAAATCCCTCTCATAAGTCTCTGTACCTATGTGTATCCCTTTGTCGTTGCTAGGCAACAGTTCTATAAAAATTATACAGCCAACGATAGATGAATTATTGGACCCGTCCTTTTCTATGAGGCTTACGTCGTATCAAAGGAAAATACGCGATTAGTTCTCCCCAGAACTTGTTTTTACCGTGAGGATTGAGGCAGCAGTTTCCTTCTAGATAGTGATACATGTTTACCAATTTACGCGTCGGCATATACCGGAAGATCGTAATCTTAGCAATGAACGTGTTTAAAGAAGTACTCAGACTCAAAATGCAAACGGGACGCTATCTGGTGCCGTCAGAGAAATGCTTTGAACCCTGTGAACAGATAACTGAACCGATTCTGTGTTCTTGTTCAGCTGAAAGCGTATGCCTCTGGATACAAAGCATGGATGTTTGAAAAGGCACCTATCATGTGTCCTTTTGAGACACGTTTTTTACAAAAGCATTACGTAGGAGAACGCTTTGTATGGAGGCTGTGTCTCCCGTCATCTCTTCCCACCTTTTGTTGCTTGTATACTGGCCGTAAACAAGATTGCTCTGCCTAACCTGTATGCCTCGACAAAATTCTTTAGCCCTTTCTTGCCCAAGAAACCGCCTGCTGTATGTATTCAGAATGGAAATCCCTTTCGGCGCTGTTGGTGACAGCGCATGGGGTGCCTGTAACTGAATCACGTCTGTACATATTCACTCCACTGTACTTTATATGGACAAAAAACAAACTCCGTGGCCTGTAGTCCGCAAGCGAACTATACCGACCGAGCGACCGCCGCTTGTCGGCGAAGTTAGTCCCAACTTTTGCGGATAGAGGGACTTTATGTGAACATCGAGACTGGGTAGCACAGTTATGAAAATGTTTAGCTACTGATTAGAAGACCGGGGTTTGATTCTCACCTGGATGTACAAGGAACTAGTAATTACTCTGTGAGGGTTATAGAAATGAGATGCCGTATAGTCTGTTATAAACGTACTAACGTTTCGATGGAATTTGCTGTCGCCATCTTCAGGTTTCTTGCCTGAAAATTGAGGCAGTGGGTTCCTCTGCATCGCTACAGTTGTCACATCCCAGAAAATCGGAGTCTCGTCAGATAACCTGAAGTCAGTTTGGGAAAGGTCAGAAATGCCTGCGAAATTGTGGTCGGAAATCTGGAAAGCCTAGGTGTAGATGGAAGGATAATTTTAAAATGGATCGTATAGAAATAGGGTGGAAGGATGTGGAGTTGATTCATTTGGTTGAGGAGGGGGCCAATTACGGGCTCTTGTGAAAGGGGTAATGAGCGTTAGGGCTCGGCAAAAGGAAGGGAATTTCTTGAGTAACTGCGCGGCTGTTGCTTTCTGAAGGACTCCGCGCTGTACAGTTAGCAGTCACCGACGTTCAGACTTGAGGTTCTCACGGCAGTCACTGTGAAGACTTATCTGGGAAGTGACGCCGTATAGTTTGGTAGAAACTTACCAACGTTTCGGAGGAACTTCCCGCCTCTATCTTTAGACTAGAAGAAACTCTGTGTAATTTAATGGATAGACACCAACATTTGGGTAAACCTGCTGGCTCCATCTTCAGGGTAGGAGAAACTCCGCCTAGTTTGATAAGTAGGTATTAATGTTTCTGAGGTACTTGCTCTCTACGTTCTCAGGGTTGAATAAACGCCTTGTATTTTGCTAGATCGGTTCCAGTGTTTCGGAGGAATTTGCTGCCTCCATCTTCAGGATAGAAGAAACTTCCTTGTTAGGTAGGTACTAAAGTTTCGGAGGCACTCGCTGTCTCCATCTTCAGGATAAAAGAGGCTGCTACTGTCCTACGAAATGTTGGTGCTTATCTGTCGAATTACACAGGGTCATGTTCCATTTCGTATTTGAAATAAGCGCCCTTTTAGTTCAGTCGCGTGAGATCGCTTACTCTAGAAAGCAGGCAGGCAGTCTGTGATGCCAGAAAGCACAGTGACGGGTGATTCTGCTGAAAGCGAACAAAGCGCTGCTGGGTGAGAGATGAGAGACTCGCCCGTCCCCCAGCTCTCGGCCAAGGTCTCCGGAGAGCAGTTTGTCCTCAGGGGAGACTGAGGAGCAGATATCGGTTTCTTTTTTATTTACTCCTTGACTCCATTTCTCCCCCTTATGTTTATTTATCCAAACTTGAACGTCTCCCCACCACCTTGCTCACTGACAGAAAATAACAGTAATTTTCTTGTGGCTTCGTCAGCACAGTCGTTCTGGTTTTCGGGCCCCTTCGGGACACATATTTATGTTCTCTCTCTTTTTTTTTCCAAACGGGGCCTAATCTTCGACGAGAGGAGGAGTTTTCACCACTACTGACAGATGCTGTCTAAGATTGGTTTATAGCAAGCATCGCACTAGGAAATTTCCAGGATCGCATCTTGGGTTTGTGTGGTTTCTGTGGTCCAGAAACTTGTACTAGACTTTGTGAAAATATGGGAGCCTCGACGTCTCAGAGCCCTATTGGCCTCCACGGCATGTTACAGGGATAGCTTCACCTTAACAGGAAAGTTAAGTCCCGTGTGAAGGTGGGTTCGAAGACTTCCACTGTAGCCCTGGGAGTCATAGAAGGCGACGAAAAGGGAATCCATTGCCTGCGGGTATAACCGGGCCACCCTGTTCCTGGGGGTCATAAATACAGAGATCTGATCCTCTAGGTAGGGGGTTGGGCGCAGGGATGATGACCTTGTAAAGTAAAAAAAGATTAAAGGCATCCCTGTAACAGGCCTTGGAGGCCCATACGGTTGTGAGACGTCGAGGTTCCCACATTTTCTAGACAATCGGCTCATAGATGGCGGTAAGGTTGCCAGCCTTATACGCCGGCCACCCTTTACCCCCAAGAATATTCCTGGTACTCATTTCTGTTAGAGGCTCAGTCGAAACCAGGGTCATGGCTGACGACCTTGTTCTGTAAAAAAAATTACTCTTGTGAAATTTAGAGAAGTCTGGAGAATGTTATAAGGAAGGCTGTGGCTCAAAAAGGGCTGCTTTGCCAATGATGTTGACGATGATGATGATTGAAAGGCAAAGTGGTCCCTTTGCTTAACTAATTAAGCATTACGCCATGAAGACGTATGGAGGAGTGGATTTATAGTTCTACGTATTATTGACCTCGGAAGTAGTCGGAAGTATTCAGAAGTAAGTGGTCACCTTCAAATCGCGGCCGCTTTACCCCTGGGAAAAAGCCCCCTGTACCCATTAGGTAGGAGGCACCAGAACGAGGCATGGTATACTCTGTCCAAAATATCTTTGAGTGTACGTCACCATCATTATTCACAGATATATAACCAAGACCTTAAATATAAATATTGTCACGTGACTGTGTAGACTCTCAAAACTCATAGCTACAAATAACTATATCGCTATCGCTCATTCACAGACTTTACGTCGTTATTGGCTGGCAGCTGTCTTGCACCTAATCCATGGCTCCAAATGTCCTCACATTCTCAACTCAAAGTTATGTTACGCCTGACGGTCAGTCGGCCAGTCTCTCCTGGTGTCAAGCACCGTCTGGGGCCCAAGACCAGATATATATTGCTGTCAGAAAGTCGCGGGTTTGTCGGTGTGGGGAACTCTCTCTGACGAGAAGACGGGTCTGTCGTTTAAAATTGCTGTTGGTACTCGCCAGCGCTGTCATTCTTGGGTCCGAGTCCGTCAGGACTCATATTTTGCTGTCTCAGGTTCTTGACTTGCGACTTTATATCCCCCAGATGGCCCAGTCGCATCCTGCGACTCAGGGCTACGGTGGAGGTATTCGAACCCACCTCCACTCGGGGGAACTTGCAAATGTCTGGATACTCTATTTATGTAGTCTTAGGGTGGACCAAATAGAATACACCGTATCCAGCAGTTCACGTGTTGTCGCGGAAATATGTTCATCCGGCCGTCTCTTCTGGCTCCACTATTCCAGTTTTTCAGCTACCCTGTCACAATATGTTACTTGTTTCTTGAAGGTTGGTATAAAATCGTACATCTATAAACGATACCTGGGAGCGCTATACGGGAGATCCCCTGGAACAGACAGGACTTTTGTTCTGTAAGGTTGCTTACGCTGGGTTCCGTTCACCCTCAGAGATGTTTAGACAAATTTTATTGATCTTACCGTATCCCACATTCTTTCCTTCGTCGTCCTTTCTATTATCCGTCTGTCCGTCCATCCTTTCATCCAACAATTCGATCACTTCCTCCCCTCGGGAACGATCTGAAGGAAGGCCAAGATAAAAAAGGTAAAGTTCTCCCTGAGGTTAATTATTTAAGGGCCATGTCGCGAAGACGTATTGGAGGATGGAGGTATAGCTCCAGAGAAAACAATCAGAATGTTTGGGTATCCTGCAGGAATTCGAGATTCGATTAGGGAACTTCCGGAATATAGGTTACAGTTAACGTTCTGCTGTCCGAGAAAGACGCAGTTCCTCTCTCCTGGAACTTCAAGACCGGTTGTGGATATGTAGCTGATAAGAAATTCGTTGCTTTTATGGAACCCGTACATTCAACATACTTGAGTCAGTTGAACACGTGACTTTATTTCTGTGATGTCAATTTTAATATTGTCTTTCTCTCTGTGAGGAAGTATTTTTAAGTTCTTTCACCCCCTTTTTGACAATAATTTTACATAATTTCTGATTTCTCTCCATGCATGCTACATGTCGCCCATCGCATCGCTCTTGATTTAATTACAGTAAGAATATTCGAGTTCTCTCACATTAAGGGGAAGAACACAGACTCCGGGGTCTTGAGAACAGGGTGCTGATGGGAATATTTGGACCTAACAGGCAGTAAGAGAAGTCTGGAGAAATTTTATTTCGGCGAGATTCATTCATAATTTGTATTCTTCATAAAACCTTGTTAGGATAAACATATCAAGGAGAGTGGGATGAGAGGGTCATGCAGCACGCATGGAAGGGACGATGCATGCATGCGAGATTACATTCTGCAAATGTGAAAGGAAGAGACCAGTCGGAAGGACTAGGCAAGACAAAATGGTTTTGAAACAAATAGGAACTCATTTGGCTGATGATAAGGACAGTGGCGGGCCTTTTCAATAGGGCAGTGAACCTTAAGGTACCACAAGAGACAGGGAGGGAATTTCTTGACCAACCAAGCAACTGTTAGCTTCTCAAGAAGGACTTTGTTCCGTGAAGTTCATTAGCTAGTAATAAAAATTATGAAGTTTCTTGTTTCAAAACATTCCTCAGTATAAGGCAAAGTTGTCCTTCTGCTTAATTAATTGAGCACCATACCATGAAGACCTGTGGAGGAGTGGTGGTATAGCTCCAATAATTCTCGACCTCGGCATTAGATGGAGACTAATCGTCAGCTTCACGCCCCTGCCGCTTTACCCGTGGGGAAAGAGCCACCGGTACTCATTAGATACTTGGCTGTGTGGGCTGTGTGGACGCTGTGGAGAGGAGAAAAGAAAATCTCTTGCCCCTGCCGGGAATCGAACCCCTGCCGTCCAGCCCGTCGGTATACTGACTGAGTTTTCTCGGCTCCTAAACATACTTCAGTTCTGCAAATAGCCTCAAGTAGGAGGCCTGGATGCTGTACATAACAAGCTGTAGAAATGCCTCGTGGCTTCCTCATGTCTGACCTCCGCCCGCTTTCATTAGACGTTGTTACCTTAGGTCTGACAGCAACACGACGACGTACGTGCCGTGGTAGTAATCTTAAAATCACTTTTAACCGACCGGTTTTCAACGATTCACGTGTTTGAGCATGCGCCAGTACCACAGCGAGTTGAGGAGGTGGGGAACGCCTGGAGATTTCAACGCTGGATTCAGCCATGAACTTTGCCCACTGCTGTCGGCTAAGGCCGCAGTTCCGTGCCGGAACAACGGTTACTGTTTGCGTTGCGTTCGGAATCCGAAATTAAAAGAATTCCAGAAGTGTTTTGAAGAACTGATAGTCTACTTTTCTTTTTGGTACATACACCTCATAGAAAACAAAAGTTTGGGGAATACACAAACACACATATAACAAGGTGATATTATAAACCCCCTAACAAAAATCAGTGGAGAGACGCAGACAGACAGCAAGGTGATATCATAAGCCCAAAATATTAAGGGGGATACACATGTAGATGGACAGACACAGACGAATACAGAGACAGGCAGAAAGGCGATTTCATAAGCCTCCTTTTATTTTTTTTTAGAAAGGAGGAAAGTAAGATAAAATGGTAAATTTACTCCTGTGCTTGATAAATTAAGCACCATGACATGAAGGCGTATGGGGGAGTGGAGATATATACCCGCGCGTTCTTAACCTCCTCAATAGATGGAGGTGAGTGAACTTCACACGCCGGCCACTTTACGGCATACCCTGGTACTAAACCGACCACTCACCTCCATCTAGTATCGAGATTAAGAATGATGGAGCTGTACTTCCGTTCCTCCATACGTTCTCATGACGTGGAGCTTACCTAATTAAGCCCAGGGATAACTTTACCTTTATCTTATCCAGCGGATAGGAGGCTGAATGATCTCCAGAACTGATCTGGATGCCGTGGAGATGAAAAAAATATCTTGCCACTACCGGGAATCGAAATTCGATTCTTCTTCTGTCTTCCCAGTAGCTCGTCGCTATACCGACTGAGCTCTCCTGACTAAGAATCTGCAGGTAGTTAATAATGACTGAAATTGACCAAGAAAATCCCCAAAGAAATAGTGAAGATTACTTACTGTGGCTATGGGCACCTCAGAGCAATAATGGCCAGACATGTATAGAAAATTCTGATTGTACTTTACAGTATAGTTCCTATTTCTTGCCCCCAGTGCTCCCAGTGATGTGGTGAATAGTGAAGAAAATTATAGGCGGCGGAGGGAACAATACAGCTTAACTCTTTAGATCGCAGTGGTTAGTGTAAGTACCACACCTGCTTAAACATTTAAGAACTCAGCATTCTGCCCACAGAGTCTATTAATGTGTTCCGTGTGGTTCTCACAATAAACAGCGACTGTTTCTCCAAACAGAACTAACCGGTTTGGCTTTGTAGACGTGACGTAATGTTTCCTGCGAGGTACGAACTGAATTCATTATTAGATTAACAGTTCTATCTTCTGGGATATAACGCTGTGTAGTCGGTTGAAATTAAACCATCGTTTTACAGGAACGTGTCACTTGCATATTCGTGATCGAAGAATAATCCAAGCAAAAGAAACAGCGTGAAGCAGGTAGCAAGCAGGGCCTGAAGATATAAATCACTGCTGTGAATATATAAAATCCTGTATCATTGGATGAATTTCAGGCTTCAGAATGTTAATGTTGGCTGCGAAAAACGGAGGGGGGGGGGAAGGGCTGGTATCCCACATACACGCAGTGTTAATTTTGTCAGAGATATAAGAGCACTGGTTCGGACTGATCTCGAACCCGAGACCTAAACCACTATGTCCCGTCCCACTGATTGCCCGTTTTTTTCACCTGTTATGTACATCGGACGTATGCATTCGGGTGTTACTGTCAGTGCCATCTTGCGTAGCGCAGTTGAACCTCATTACGCGAACATTTGATCCTTGCTGGCTGCACGGTATGTCACCTTGACAACGTTATGTTTTATTCTCGCTTTCAGCAGGTCAATCCCGTTATTTACACACATCGTTAAGGCAGTTTTCCTTCTCTCGCTTTCTGCCTGCCAGTTAAAGTGTGCACATGGATGACCAAAATTCAGGAGAGATGTTATTATGTTTAATATTGTTCGTTCATTTGGAAACAAACATACAAAATGATGAAAAATATTATCTTCTACGATATAGCGCTGTGTAGATCGTTGAATGTCAGCCGAAATTTCGGAGCAACTCCTTCTTCAGTGTCGAAAAATAAGCCGAGCAAGAAACTAGGTTGAAAGCATGTGGCAAGTAGAGCTTGTTCCTCCGAAACGTCGGTTGACTTTCAACGGACTACATGGCGTTATATCCCAGAATATAGTACAGTAAACTCGATAATCCTGTTACAGTTAACCCGGATCGAAATATGAAAAATGCTGTTCACTGTTGAGTACATGCTTTGAATTTGTGAAGGCAGATGAGTCACTTGTCTGTTCAGACGAAACTTGTCAGTATCTTAAAATCCGGGTCTTTTATCGACGAATAAATGTACTGTCCTTTTTGTAGTTTTTAAATAAAGGCTCTACAGCGATTTTTTAAAATTTACTTTCATCAGCACTGCTTATATCGTTAAACATTCCATTTATTTGTGTTGTCTTTTAGGGCTGCCTTTTGCTTCACTAATCCGATTACCACCCCCCTCCAGTTACGCCAGATTAGCGAAGATTTACTGCATTCTTCATAACCACCACTGTGACAACGTCAAACCTGCGTGTCAGGTGATGAGGGGATAACTTTTTCTGTGGAAAGACTTGGAAGTAGATGCGGCCTCTGAAGGCCAGTTACCGAACCCGTTCCAACAGGGTGACTAAAGATTCATTCTCCTAGCAGTTTGTTAGTAACAGAATTATATTTATAGGCACATCATGGAAGTTTTATCTTGTTCGTTGCTGCTCCTGGATGCGTGTGCGGGAAGTACCGGGTTCTAATCAGCGCAGATGTGACGAGTATCCGGACACGAACCCTTTTCTTTTTCGTGGTTTAGCTCAATTTTTTCGGCACCTATGTGGAGGTATAGCTCCATGCGTTCTTGACCTCGGCACTGGATGGATGTAAGTGGTCAGCTGTTTTATCCCCGGGAAAGGAGACGCCGATACCTACTGGGTAGGAGGCTGGGTCCAGATCGGGTCTGGGCTCTGTAGGGTAGAGGAAGACATCTCTTGCTCCTGCTGGGTATCGAACTGTGGCCGTCCAGCCTGTAGCTATGCTGACTGAGGTGTCCCGACTCCAATGTCGATATATTCCAAAGAACTGCTCTTATCTTCTTCCAAATCTTGTATATACCAATAAATTGTTAAGCAGATATTTTGTACGTTGAAGTGTGTATACATACTTTTGGGGGTTCCTGTGTATTCGCGATTATCTTCCCAAATTAAGTAAGTAACATTAGGTTCAGTCGATCTTCTCTTCCTGTTCCTACTTACTTCCGCTTTACTCCCGCGGTACCCACTGGATAGGAGGCTAGGAGGAACCCAGAGCCGGTCTGGACGCTGTGTAGAAGAGATGAATCTCTCGCCCCTGTCGGGAATCGAATCAAGATTTTTCTGTCACTCAGTTCATGGTCCAGTCAGTGTACGTACTGAACTACTGGGATTCTTTGTTACAAGGTGAAAGTAAGTGTGATTAGAATTTCGTGCATGGAATGCCGTGTCGGGAGTTCGATCCCTTGCCCTTTATTGTTTACCATGCTTCAGGCTCCACTCATGATCCGAGAGATCACGGTATCGGGTATCACCCCCTCCTGTGCCCCACCCCCCGCCATTGAGTTTGTTGCTGGCTATCAAAATCCAATTGTTCATGGAGCTCCTGGTAAGACGGTTCCCACAGTGTCGGAAGGTTAAATCTGCCTCGTTTTGTGGCCTCATATCAATCGAATTAGGGTGGCTCAGCGCGAGACGTTGCAGATGAACGCGTTGGTAATTGCTGTATGCTCGCTCACGTGGGCTCCTCAACTTACACAGTACGGGGACACTGCTATTTCCCGCCCAGTCCTTCCATCCGACATTTAAATAACGACTGACTTTGATGACCGATTTATTTCTTTCAAGTTTGAGATATAGCGATGGGACTGACGGCCAAGGAATCGAGGTTCGATTCTCGGCAGGGCCAATATTTTCCTCGCCTTCGCACCATCAGGATCACCACTGGAATACTCCCAGTCTGTTATCAGTTCGGTACTGTGGGGCTCTTTCTTCTCGAGTAAAATGACCGGAGCGTGAAGCTGACCAGTCACCTGCCTGGCTTCCCCCCACCCTTTCCCGTTTACTATTCACCAATAATCGTATTGTTAGACGCGTTGTAACCTCTCAGTAAGAGGACAGTTAAACGAACCATAAATAAAATAAGAAGTTCGGAGAAGAACTAATTGTCTGATTTCTTTTGATAGGACACGGACCGAAACGAAAACGAAAAGATTGTGGTGGGAGGGACACATAAAGGCGATCTCATTGACCTCGCTTTATTTTTTTTTTTCAAAATAACGGAAGTAGGCTAACAAGTGCTGTATCCTTTTTTTCTTGTTGTGGTTATGTAATTGCTGGGCAACCTATACAGTCGTAAGCGGGGAGCATATCGATCATGGCAACCAGTAACACAGCCTCTGCACACCAGATGGCAGAGGAGTGAGCATCTCGGGAGACGGGCGGCATGATGTAGTGCCCTTCCGTATTACGATCAATGTTATCCCCCCACCCTTCCGCTCGCAGACACATTCATCACGAACAGTAGTTTCTGACGGGCCAGTTTCCGGAGTCCACAGTTCGATTCTAGTGTGCCCCAGTCACTGTCTGTCAAACACTGAGGCATGTCACCTCCCTTCGCCATTGAGACGAAAGCCGAAGCATCTTACAAGGCGGAACCGCCTCCTTCCACACCCCTTCCAGTTCCTATGTAGCCTCTCTGCCTCTGCTTTAAGTGAGGAGGCAAAACTGGAGGCCAGTATGCGAAGCCGTGTATGTTTACGTTTTCGCCCTAAACTTAGGTCGTTCAACTTCCGCGATCTGTTAGTTCTCATCTTACCTTTATTCCCTCTTTCGTCAGAGATTTCCCCTTGTCTCCTTTGTGTTAACTTGCCTTTCGCCTATTTGCGGTCTGGTGGTCAGTTCCTGCCTTCCCGGCGCTCCCAGATTTTGTGAGAAGTAGGAAATAGCTGCTCCGGTCTAGAAAACCGAGATTAACGGCCATGGGGATCCGTTGCGCTGACCACATGACACTCTTTATACGCTAAAGTTGGCACCAACTTCGCCGACAAGCGGCGGTCGCTCGGTCGGTATAGTTCGCTTGCGGACTACAGGCCACGGAGTTTGTTTTTGTTTGTTTCGTCTATATGCCCAACTAACTAACACTGTCTTTTCTGTTGCTCCCATTTTGGAGCTGTTTTCGCTTCAGTTTCTTAATCCTAAGGCAGTAGGGACTCCTTGGACAGGAAATCAGCCCGTCGCAAGGCCGCGACCTGCACAGGCGTAGAATAAAGGGAGATGAACGTCCATGTCTTGAGTGCGATTCGAACCCACGATCCCAATGTTCGAGCGAGCGAACACAGAATTTCTTCTGTAAAGTTTTCCAACTAAACTTCTGCATGCATTTTTATATCTCCCAGGCCTGTTATTGCTTCCACTCAAATTTAGTTGGAAGCAATTGACTGCTCGTGTCCCCTGCGCTTTTGTTTTCTGGCTCTGTGGCGGTAATGACCGCCAAATAATGATTCTTCAATTTGGCGACAGGATGTGCGCTTCATGTCATTTGTTACGGCGCCAACACCTGCAGGCTCTTGGCACGTGCAGCTGGCTCCGTCTCTGCTTACAGAGAGCAGCACTGATCAAGCGGACGAGCGTGAATTGACGTAACCACAACAGAGGCATCTGTAATCCCTGCTTTCTATTTTTCTGTACTTGTCTCTATTTCATGTATTTTAGCATGTTGTTTCTGTCGCTGATAACATCAAATGAAGCCAGATCAGAAACGAGATATCTCTTCTGTAACACAGAAAATATTAACTGTCCGTCTCTTAGCACCGACGAGATTGGCGCAAGTCTAACGCCTCCGCTTTGATTTCGGGATGTGGTCCGAATGTGAGCTGCATTCCATTGAGGCACTTCAGTTTCCTTCCAAACCCCTACCCCCTATAAGGAATATGATCCCTGAAAGCTTTCAGAGCTCAGTCGAACTGTATGCAGGTTACGGGGTCGTCTGTCGGGGCTCGATCCCGGGAGAGGTAGAGAATTTTCTGGGTCATTGCGTCTAGAATGACTCTGAGGTCCACGCAGTATCCTGTGGTATGGATGTGTGAGCTGGGTAAAGCAGCCGAAGCGTGAATCTGGCTACTCTTCATCTTGTGCCGAAGTTAAGAACGCATGGATGTGTTTATTTACAGTTTATATACCGAATCTGTTAATATCCCAGACTACCTGGCGTGGAATGCCAAGATGTATAGTGAATAATGAACTCGAAAGGACGCGGAAGGAACCGGGAAGGGCGTAAGTTGGGGTTCTGTTCCGGCACGTGCCTGGAGAGACGGAGGAAACTCATGAGAAACCTCAGAAAAATCCGTGTCCTGGTCAAGAGCCTAACCGAACACCTCTCGAATAAGGCGTTACCACATAAGCCTCGGTAGACTAGTGGGTGGAGCTGTACCCCACTCCCCCACACGTCTTCTTGACGCTGAGATAACACTGGCACCATCTTATATATGCTTCATGTAACGATGTTGTCAGTGACTTAGATTTTTGCTCAATGGTATGATGAGTGGTGAATGATGAACTGGAAAAGATGTGGAAGGAATCAGTAGCACATATTTGAAGGCACTGCATCGGCGCTTGCCAGGAGAGACTGAGGAAAACCACGAAATATCTGACCAACAGCCTAGCCGGACACGTGTTTAACAAATACAGAAGTCACTTTGCATCTACATTACAAGCGACAGAAGCGCCTGGCACGGCAGACGGCCGTCTCGTGTTGAGTGCCACACGTACAGTGCTGAAGACACATTGCTACATAAATTAGAAGGAAGGGACTTCAGGCGTGTTGAATATGCTGCAGGTGATTCAGAGACATAATTACTGCTAGTGTTCCCGTGTAGAGACAAGTTCGAATACCACCACAGTAGCCCTGCGAGTCGTAGTACCTGGGGGTATAACTGGGCCACCCTATCACTGGGGGACATAAATACGGGGTTTTGGTCCTCCGTTTTGGGGGTTGGACGCAAGACTGAAAAAGTTTCTCTGTTCCAAAGAAGAGAAAACCGGATGACAAGTCTGGCAGAACCTGCTAAGGAAGGCTGTGGCTCAAAAAGGGCTCATTTGCCAGTGATGATGACGGTGATGATTGCTGACAATGCAGAGGATATTCTGGACGCCACATTTTCTTTTTACCGCCGAGGTGTCATTTCATTTATCTGATTACGTCAACAGCCGAAACAGCCGCGTTTGTTCAGCGACTAATCCTCATGGGATCAAGGATTACATGATCAGGAGTCTGGTGTGTGGTGCGCCATATCACGTAATCGGGTAATGTGTCCCTACTCTTTGATGACACTATCAAGTCGGAAGAGTATTGTAAAGTGACCTCTTTACCCCTTCACTGGATGTTTAAATGAGGAGCAAATTGTCCTCTGTTACTATTGCACACACAGCTTGTACTTCCGTGACTATACTGCGCGATATGTTCGGGGAACCCAATAGTTTCAAAGGGTATTTGGCCATCACGGTCACCGGTACTTCAGCTCCCTGTGGGGAGCAATGAAAGGCGCAGTTTGCAGAGACAGTGCTCACTCTCTGCTTGAGCTGATGGAAGCCATCAGGAACACACCCTCGATTGAGTTGTCGCGTGACTTTACAAACAAGATAAAACGTACAGAAGCGTGCCATTTCCAGCATTTCTGGTAACTTAAGACTTGTATTAATTCAGACGAAATGATGAATGTACGTGGTGCAATCCAAAAGTTCCCGAAATATATTACTAAAAACTATGACATCTTACCTAGATCTTATTATGCACCATCACCTTCAAAGTAGTCCCCTTGGGAGCGCATACACTGATCCCAGCGTTTCTGCCACTTTTCAAATGCATCTTTGTTAGGGTGTTTAGTACCGTCTGCGTTTCCGCTTGAATTTCCTCAACTGTATCAAATCTTCGCCCCTTCAACTTGATTTTCATATTGGGGTAGAGAAAGAAGTCGCATGGAGCTAAGTCTGGCAAGTACGGTGGGTGGGGAACAACTGCCATTTTGTTAGCTGAGTGGAGAATCAGATATATTGGAAATAGTTATTATATTGTAACATATGAATTCATGTAAAGCGCAATTCAGTAGTTTGAAAATGTTTGTTGATCTGTACTGCCTGATGATGGCTTTATAAACCGAAACAAGTAGAACACTGTCATAGATACCCGTGTGGAGGCGGGATCGAATACCTCCACCGTGACCCTGCGAGTTGTAGGAGGTGACAAAAAGGAAAGTCTCAAATCTGATAGAGTAAAATATGGTCACGAGTACCAAGGGACTCGGACCTGAAAAAGACTGCGCTGGCAAAGACCAGCAGCATATACAAAAGACAGACCCGTCCTCTCAACAAAGAGAGCGCCCCACAAAAACAAAACCGTAATTGTCAAACAGTAATAAATATCTGGTCATGGGCTCAAGATGGGGCTGGACACCAGGATTTACTGACTGACTGACTGACTGACTGACTGATTGACCGACCGTCAGTTTGCAATGTGACTTTGACTGTGACAAAATGCAGACCCGTCCTCTCGTCAGAGAGGGCGCCCCACAAAAATAAGACCGTAACTGTCAAACAGTAATTAATATCTGGTCATGAGCTCCAGGTGGGGCTCGACACCAAGACTTACTGACTGACTGACCGTCAGTCGCAATGTGACTTGACTTGACACTGTCGTACTATTAAAACTAATTATCTCATTATACTAGTACACAGTGAAAAGTGAATGAGATTTTGATATTTGTTGTGTCGAGACGGAAAACAATAAGAAGAACGTGAGAATTTCCCTTACGAATATTTAGACTAAGAATGACTGGATAGCGTAGTCGGTATGGCTGGACGACCCAGCGGCCAGAGTTCGATTCCCATAGTCAATAATTTTTGTATTCTCCACATCGTCCAGATCGGCTCTGGGGCCCATCCAGCTTCCTATCGAATAGGTACGGTGGGGTACTTTCCCTGGGGGTAAAGCGGCAAGAGCGTGAAGCTGAACGCTCACCTCCAACTATTGTCGAGGCCAAGAAAACTTGGATCTACACATCCACTCCCCCATACGTCTTCATAACGCCGTGCGTGATAAGTTAAGGAGAGAGAGAATTTTGCCTTATTTAATTGTATCGTTTGCAGTGTACGAGTATGTGCACAGGCATAACAGCGTTATCTGCCCCTTATTTTACACTGTCGTGCTTCTTGACGTGTTTTCTGCAGTCGTGGCCGTGAGTGAGCTGATACTCGGCAAATTATAACAGTTCTCTGTGACGTCTGCTGATAGACGGCTGGCCTCACTGAAGTCCACCTATCAACTTTACGAATCAGGGTGTTTCCCCTCCGCCGCAATTCTGTGCTGCGTTTGTGTAACGAACATTCGTGGCTCTTTGTCTTAAATAAACCGCGGAGAATTCTAATTTCTTTGTCTCAACTCGAGTTTTAATAATGCATGGAGCTATACCTCCACTCCACCATCCGTCATCATGTCGTGTTTCTTAATTAAGACAGCAGTAGTATATTACGAAATTCTCCGTAAGTGGGCGATAACTTTTTTTCGGCGCGGATGTTGTGCGGGCAAGTATAAATAGCCGCGTTACTGGGTCCGTCGTGAATGGAGCAGATCTGTTTCTTGCGTTACCATGGTAACGCTGCTAACGTCATTGGTATGAGCCTATAGACTGGTGTGTCACAACTGTTCTGGAGCCTGGCCTGAAGTCATATCGATTAAGGCTATCAGCGAGCTGCGAGGAATCGCATGCAATTCGATTTCATGTTCCGTTTGTTACTTACTTACTTACTAACTTACATACATACCCTCACACATACGCGCGCATATTCGTCCAGTCTTCTGCTTCCTATACCGTTCTTACAGTAATCAGTTTTCTGGATATTGTCTGTCGCTCTAATTTTAATTGAAACGACCATTCGGAGACGACTTTGGCTCTGTCCTCAGGTAAAATCTTACTTTGCTAGGCCAAGTCGATAGCCCATCTCCGGACCAGATAGCTAATCTCTGTGTAGATAGACAATTTTCACGAACGTTTAGACCTTATTTATGTATTTCTTGTTCCTTCTTTCCTTCGTGGGTTTTTCTCTTATTCTCTCTTTGTTTCTTTCCCTATTCCTCCTCTGTCTTCCATCGCTCATTTCTCTAACTCTTTAGATTCTACACTATACCTGTATCTTCTCTGCAGGCCCCCGTTATACGCTAATTGGGGCATATGCTTCTTATTATTAATTTGTACTCACTCACTCATGGAGCTGAGCCCTTCTGGAGGAGCCGCCAATTCTGCAGCTACGCAAGAATTTCCCAGCATTTTATGGAACCCGAAGGTTCATCACCGTGTTCACAAGAGCCCTCCACTGGTCCCTATCCTGAGTCAGATCAATCCAATCCATACCATCCCATCCTGTCTCTCTAAGATCCATTCTAATATTGTCCA
>NW_019725840.1:109369-119644 GCF_002891405.2 Cryptotermes secundus | reverse complement strand
ATTCTAATTATACATGGCGAAGAGTACAAGTTATGAAGATCCTCATTATGCAGTTTTCTCCAGCCTCCTGTCACTTCATCCCTCTTCGATCCAAATATTCTCCTCAACGCCCTGTTCTCAAACACCTTCAGTCTATGTTCCTCCCTTAATGTGAGAGACCAAGTTTCACACCCATACAGAACCACAGGCAATATTATAGTTTTCTATATTATAATTTTTATGTTTTTGGACGACAGACGAGAAGACAGAAGGTTCTTGACTGAATAGTAGCAGGCATTACCCGAGTTCAATCGACTTCTAATTTCCTCTTGAATCAGGTTTCGATCTGTTATCGTTCCCAAATATTTGAACTGTGCCACATTTTCAAAACATCTGTTTCCTATCTTTATGTCATGATTTTGCCCTGCATTTTGGTGACGAGACAGTAACATATACTTAGTTTTCTCCTTACTTGCGTCAGTTAAAGTTTGTATGTTTTCCTTTGTGGTTTCTACATTATCACCCAGTAGATTCACATCATCAGCATAGACCAACAGCTGATGTGTCCCGTTTAATTTCAGTCCCACCTAGTTTCCCTGGACCTTCCTAATTGCATATTCTAAGGCATAGTTGAAAAGGAGTGGTGATAAAAGCATCTCCTTGTTTTAGACCATTCTGGATAGGAAATTTATCAGACAAATGTTTACCTACACGGACTTTACTATACCTTTCCTTTAAACACATTTTAATCAAGGAAATTAGTTTCATGGACTAGTATAATAAATTATCATCATTATCACTGCGGGCACGCGGTAGCGTAGTTGGTTTAGGCACTATGCTGCAAGCCGGAAGATCGCGGGTTCGATTCCCGAAGAGATCATTAGATTTTTTAATTGACCTAATCTTTTCAGCCGCACTATGGTCCTGAGGTTAAAGGGCGGCCGGCGCTTAAGGCTGACAACCTCACCGCCATCTGTGAGTTGATTGTCTAGGAAATGTGTCGGCCTCGACGTCTCAGAAACCTATGGGCCTCCACGGCCTGTTACAGGGATAGCTTTACCTTTTACTATCGTCTTCATATACCATTGTATTCAAGGGCTGTGAAGAAGCCACTATAAAAATCCACGTGTGACCTGTATGACGTCACACAGGCCTCTTGAACAACTACGGCCGGTAGTACGTCACGTGTCGACAGGAAGTGACATGGTGGATACCATGCCCATTGTGTTAATGGTTGTGTCATTCTAGTCTGCCTAATCACACGTATTTAGTATCGTCTAAAGCTTTATAATTTGCGACAGTCTAATCGCCGAAGTACCGAATATTTGAAATACAGTTTGTAGACCCTGTACGGTGTTTATATTTTGTACCTAGGCTACTTACAGTGAGGGGGGAGGGGGTTTACTAAGTTGGCCGTAAACACAATCTGTGAGTAAATAAAGGTGATATAATGCCTTAATATTTGTTTTTATTATACATTTGTTTCTTCCTGTTCGCTCCCACTTTGGAGCATAGGACTGATTTCTGTTTTATTGTTCATTTTTACTGACGGTAGGAGTCCTTGGATGGGTGATCAGCTCGTCGCAAGACATCTACCTAAACACATAATAAAGGCATACACACATCAAACATTCATGCCTTGTGTGGGATTCGAACCCACGATCCCGGCTTCCGAGCGAGCGAAGACAGTACATACCTCAGACCGCTCGGCTACCGTGGCCGGCTTTAATTATACGTACCACCACAAAAAATAAGCTATCCCTGTAACAGGCCATGGAGGCCCATATGGTTGTGAGACGTCGAGGCTGCCACATTTTCTAGGCTCACAGATGGCGGTGAGGTTGTCAGCCTTACGTGCCGGTCGCCCTTTACTCCCCAGGAAAATTCCTGGTACTCATTTCTGTTAGAGGCTGAGTGGACCCCAGGTCCATAATGCGGCTGTAAGCATACAACTGCATGTACAGTAGAAACAGACATTAACGCATTAATATAAGGTTTATTGTTGTGCTGACCGCCCCAGTAGTTCTAAGAGTGGTTTACGACAGGACGCAAGTGATACAGACACTTGGTGAGCCGCGTTTGCGAAAGTAAGCCCGATATGTAGTGTTCCGAACCGTCTGCTACATATTAAAGTTGTCGCTGTACTTTCTTAAGCATGTGACCATGAATACATATTAGGGAGTGGAGGTGTAGCTCCATGCATTCGTAACCGCGGTTCTAGATGGAGGTGAGTGGTCAACTTCACGCCTTTGCCGTTGTACCCCTGTGGACAGAGCCTGCTACTCATTAAATAGGGGGTTTGGTAGATCCCAGAGCCGGTCTGGACGCTGTAGAGGAAGTCTGTTTACCCTTGTCGGGAAAAGTTTTTTTTTAGCTACTTGGGGTGGAGTGAATGAGTGTACTTGGTACGTCGGCCTCTAATTGGCCTTTTGTACCAGCCCCGGACGATAGATGATGATGAATGCGGAACAGTCGATGGAATGAGAACTGGCAAGGGAAACCGAAGTACTCGGAGAAAACCTGCACCACTGCCACTTTGTCCACCACAAATCCCACTTGACCAGACCCGGGATCGAACCCGGGCCACCGCCGCGACTAACCATCTGAGTTATGGCACGGCACTTGTTAGGAGTTAAACCCGAATTCATCTGCTGTTCAGCCCGTAGGCTAGTCACAATACCGACTGAGCTGTGCCGGTTTCGTTAGAGAGCATTAGTAGGTATGAATGTCCATAAGACTTACGCGTGCCCGTTGCTTGGTTAGTTTAAAAGGGATTCGCGCTATTGTAGTGCAGTGAAGTCTGGACACGTTTGCATGACAACTGTCGGTACAACAATGACATTAACTGCAATTGGTCGGCGGATACACGTGCCTGTTGCTTGGTTAGTTTCGCGCAATTGTAGTGCAGTGAAGTCTGAACACGTTTGCATGACAACTGTCGGTACAACAATGACATTAACTGCAATTGGTCGGCGGATACACGTGCCTGTTGCTTGGTTAGTTTCGCGCAATTGTATTGCAGTGAAGTCTGAACACGTTTGCATGACAACTGTCGGTACAACAATGACATTAATTGCAATTGGCCGATAGATCTGTGAGGTCACAACTGCCATAACGTCGGGTCCAGCTACACAGCATCTTCAACAGCTTTGACGTGAGGGGCGGGGAGGGGGAGGGAGCGAAAGAAACCGAAGTTACCCGAGAGTTCACGGCCGAGGTTTTGCCAGGGATACCGGAGATGTGGACGCCGCTGGGTGAAGGGAGGGCTGGGTATGCAACCCCAGAGCTCTCTGTCTGTCGCGTAGTTGCTCCTCAGCATCTGTCGCGGGTATGGGAGTGATGCAGAAACGTGGGACTCGAAGTAGTGAAACTGCGAAAATGTGAAGCCTTGCCATCGCATAGTTGTAACAGTAAATACAAAGCATCATTTTAGTACGCAGGTCTGAAATATGTTTCAGTGCATCATTCAACAGAGAAATGGTTGGATTCGAAATAGCCCTGAACTGAAAGATGTGTTTCCAGGTAAGAAAGAAACTACATGACTGGATTGGAGGTTCTAACAGCGGAGACTGGCAAGATTACTGGAATGTGACGCCGTGTAGTCCGGTGGAAGTTCAGCGATGTGTAGAGCCTCCATTTTCAGAGGCGAGGAGTGGTGCTCCCTTGGCGTGCCCTTCAGCCCTGTTCCTCAGACATGTCGGTGAACTCCTACAGGTCCTCACGGCGTCACGTCCCGGAAGGTAGTATTTTGAGGATATTGTGTATTTATAAGGATATGTGACTTCCAAGACAGTTGAAGCAGGAAGGGACTGAATAGAATCACGGGGCGCGAAGCTTTGTATTTGTATTTGCGGTGTAGATGGGGAAATGTTTATTTAGTGAGGGTTTATTATTACAGCGCTGTAAGTAGCTCAGGGTGTGCAGTGTCGAATGATAGGACGATTAGTGAATATTAAATTGGAAAGGATGTGGAAGGAAGCGGTCGTGGCTTATTTGAAGTAATATTCCCGCGGTATTTCTCTTGAGAGACTGAGAAAAAGCGCGAAAGATCTTATGATATTGTTTATCTCCGCTGGGATTCGAACACAGCTGTTCTTGGACATAAGTCCGAAGCGTTACAGTATGAACCAGTTTGGGCGGTAAACTGATGACTGAGATTAGCGTAATTTGGTGGGAAAGACTGAGGAAAATTGCTAAGAAGCTGAGAATAGTCGGTGTTCGAAGTGGGGCCTCCCGAACACAAGCCGGAAGCTATGAAGGTATGAATGAAGAGGTATCAGGGAAATGACGATGATTATAGAGACAACTATCTAGAATGTGACGCCGTGTAGTCCGTTTCGGGAGAACGAACTGCAGCCATTTTCGGGGTCGAAAAGTAAACTAATGAAGGAACCAGCACTAATAAGATGGAGGCAGTTAATTCCACCGAAATGTCAGTGATCTACCGGACTGTACGGAGTCACATCCCAGATGAATTAACGCTTCATACTCACCGCTATGAAAACTCAGATTCTCAGTAAAGACAAGGATTGTTCTGCATGGTACTAATGTGACCAGACCTTCTTTGAGGCCCACTCAGCCTCCTGTATAATGGGTGCTGGGATTCAAGCGGCCAAAGCTTGAAGCTCACCATCCACCATCTAATACCGAGGTCCCTTCATTACGTGCTGTACAAATACAGGAGTAACCCGAGCTTTACCTTACACATTTTATGTAGAGTGGGAGTTCGTGTGATATTAAAGCGTCTTTCTCATAATATATATATGATTATTTAGAATATTTCTTGATTATTATTTAACGATGCTCATTCAGCTTCAGAGCTTATATAATATTGTAGCGGGTCGAATCGTTGCTGTGCAACGACCGCGAGATGGGCTGATATACCAGGAACGTTTCTGGGCAAGGGCTCGTTTAACACGTTCTGTGTTTTCTGTGCGCTCAGTGCCGAGATGTTAAGGTACAAGGATAGTTCTGTACGGAGCCTGTGAAGAGAGGACTTGAGCCGGAGGCAGAGGAATAGCTTTTGTTGGAGCCGTTACCAGGAAACGTCTAAGAGGCTGACAACACGAGACTGGGTGCTCTAGTGAACTGTAAATTGTGGAAATATAAGGATTGAGTCTTAGCCTCTCTTGATATGGTATCTCGTCATTTTTGACAGACGAAGGATAGTCTCGAAACCCTCGGTTATAATAACCGGTATTTGAGATACCCTGCAATCGGATATCGGCCGAAAGTTCGGTCATTCTGACTGAGGTTTCTCGTGGTTTTCCTTGTTCTATCCATCTTGGATATTTTGATTAATTATCTGGTTATTCGGCGCTGTGTAATCTGAATTACTAACAGGGTCATGAAACAAATCATACATGTGTACTAGTGTCGAGGTTCGAACAGAATACCTCAGCAGTACTTGTCTAGTTAGCGTGCTCTGTATGACATTTGTCTGTGGAGTCGGGATAGCGACAGGGGCTACCTATTTACGACCCTGGTTTCGATTTTCGGTAGCGGCAGAATTTTTGTTTTCTCGACAGCGTCCAGACCGGCTCTGGGGCCCACTGAGCCTCCTATCCTTCACCCCCCATGAAGATTCCTGGTATTCATTTCTGTTAGAGGCTGAGTCGACCCCAGGGCCATAGTGCGGCTGGATATATTAACGGTACATTTGTTGGCGTTATGTATTTATTGTAGCGGTAGCCGATATTAATTTCACATGTACTCAGTGTAACCACATTTACTGATGTCACGTGTGAGATATGCTTTGTGAATGACCGCNCCCCCCCCAAATGAGAAACAGCAGCTTCGGCTGTTACGCTCCACACCTTTCCAATGCTCCGCGCCCCCACGATTAATTTTCCAAGAGGCAGGCGGTAAAAGGCCCCCCCCCCAAAAGGCTAAATTATCCCTGGAGTGAGGCATATCCGGCTTTACCCCCAGACCGGCGTCCATGTCCATATTCTTTGTCTGTGCCGTGAGATTCGATGTTCTTACGGAAGTGAATATTAAGATTATTACCCTCTGATATGTGACGCCGTGACGTCAGGTAGAAAAATACTAACGTTCCTGAGGAATCTGCTGCCTCCTTCAGGGTAGAAGAATTATATTCTTCTACCCAACAGATGCAGACAGTAACTCTTCTACCCTGAAGACAGAGTCAGAAGGTTCCTCCTAAACGTTGGTGCCCTCCAACGCTGCCGATAAATTGGCTCAGTAAGATGCCTGGTTCGAGTCTGTGCCGGGACACTGAATTTTTTGACAGTATTTTTCGTTGTTTACCTCAGTTCCTCCAGGAAAATGATATGATAAGACTTTAAATTAGTGTACGACCACTTCTTTCCATATCCTTTGGAATTTTTATTCGTCTGTGATCTTATCGTGCAGCGCTGCAGTTACTGATAGCCTCATTAAATCATCTGTCTATCTATCTATCCTTCATGCCTTCCTTTGTTGGATCTTGGCCGTTTTTATTTTTTTTTACATAGTCAGTAGAGCTCCTTGCACGGGGGATCAGCCAGTCGCAAGACCCGCTACCTGCACACAAGACAACACAAACACAGAATAAACGCACACAGACACCAATGCCCCGAGTGGAATTCGAACCCACGATACCAGTGTTAGAGCGGGCGATGACAGTTCATGCGTTAGACCACGCGACCACAGTAATCGGCCATTAAATGAACTACACATATGAGTAAGTTACACGGCGTCGCTTCCTGTTCACATGCAATCTGCCCGTTTCCCGTCCGTTCCCGTCTGAGTGCGGGTCAGTATTGTGTAATGGGCGTATAAGAAGGGGGAACTGGGCAGTTCTATATTTAAATGTTTGTAAGATTTGGAATTATGAATGGCGAGGGGGGGAAATAGGGGAGGTCGGTTACGGAAATAGACTGCTATTATTCATGCCCTGTCAAACTTCAAGAGCCCCCCCCCCGATAAGAGCACGTGTACCAGCCTATATTTAGTCTCCATATTGCAGAATTTGGTCTAGATTTAGCATGTGGCGTTTTGGTAAGGGTGTGCTGACGCTGCAGCTTCATACTAAGGTGTTTACGGTTCCGAGAGCTGCTATTCGTGGTTTTCTTTAGTCTCTCCATGTCCGGATAGTATCGCAAAGTAGGCCTCTACCACTTCCTTCAATATCGGTAATAATTTATTATTTGCTGGTCATAATAGCGTAGCCGGTGTAGCGAATGACTTCCGGTTGGACGACCGAAGGATTGGAGTTCGAGTCACGGTAGTGTCAAGAAATTTGTTCACGTCGTCCAGACCGGCCCTGGGGCCCACACAGCCTCCTATCCAATGGATACCGGGGGCTCTTTCCCTGAGGGTAAAGCGGACGAGGCGTAAAGCTAACCATTTACCTCCAGCTAGCGCTGAGGTCTAGAAAATGCGGAACTATACATCCACTCCCCCATACGCCTTTATGGCTGGAGCTTAATTAGTTAAACACAGGGATAACTTATTGTCACTCGACGTTGTGTTGTTTCAGCCAAAGACCGATGGTTACTTGGTCGTCCCTGATGGCAGGAACATTTTCACTGGCGACTAATTTTCCTTTCGGGGTTCCATTTGGTTCTGGGAACCGCATTGTCAGTCGTGTCCCACCCCCCACCGTCAGGAAATGGCGAACCGTTTCCAGAGAAGTAGAGATCAAAATAAGTAGGAAGTCTTGACGGTTAATTTCTCTTATAAGTTCAACTTTTTTTTTTGTTATATTCTGTGTAGGCAGTCTGTGTTTAGGATACATAGCACAACAACAATTCTTTCGTTGTTTACTCTCCAACTCTGAAGACAGAGGCGACATGTTCCTCCGAAACGCATTCTGACTATAACGGGCTAGTTAGTGTTATATCCCAGAAGTAGAACTTCTCAATACATAATTTATTTTGCTGAAAGATACACGGATATAGTAGATTGCCGATTATCCGGGGCGGATGGGAAATGAGTTTCCCCGGATAATCAGTAAATGTAATTATGTAACTAAAGTGTGAATTAGGCCGCGCCATCGCCCAAGCGGTTAGTCGCTGGCTTCCCACCTCGGCGGCCCGGGTTCAAGCCCGGGTATGGTCAAGTGAGATTTGTGGTGGACAAAGTGTCGCTGGGGCGGGTTTTCTCCGAGTACTTCGGTTTCCCCTGCCAATCTTCATTCCAACAAATTCTCCATCATCATAATCACCCGGGGCAGGCTACAATAGGCCAATCAGTGGCCGCCGTGCCGAGTGGACCCAGCTGTACCCCACCCCCCACTAGCGAATTAAAAAAAAAAACTTGTGAATTGTGATTTATAAAACGCCACATACATTTATAAGTGTATTTTACTCGAACGCTCTTGGTAAATGCGTGAGTGTGGTTTCTGAGAAGCTCTTGTGATGTCTCTGCACATTAAAAACGAAAAGCCGAACAAATAAAGCCTTCCCGAGTTTTCAGGTACATATTCAAAAGCGAAATAGAACTCCCTTCGTTTTGTATTTTTCCTTTTCAAGAAGAATTTCACGTGAAGTTTATCTTTTGACATTGGACACACCATTCAGTCATCTAAACAAAGCACCCGGATGGTGTATTTTTTCCTGCTACGTAACAGACTCTCCAGTTTCAGTTGTTCCCCGTATATCATTCAGACATATACGAGGACTTAAATTAATTGGATTATAATAGTAATAATAGAACACAGGCCAACATGAGGACCTCTTGACGTACCCAGTAGGACTCTGCCATGTTGAGTGTTCAGGACAAGACAAATGACGGCTGTTGACATCTGAACAACACAGATGAGTAATTGAATCTTAGTACAGTTTCCTACATAAAACATAGAAACACAAATGGAGTCTTGTCGGGCGATTATCCGTGGCAACATCGAGTTCGTACCCGATACGTTGGACACTTTTTCCACGACACCCGTAGGTGTTGGAGACGGAGTGAGTCTCCAAAACGTCTGGATAAGTCCATCTTCTCATATGTGATCACCAGAAAAGATTTTATTGCTATGATCGCCGTTAAACGTTCGAATAATATATACACACAGATGTGATTGTGTATTTGACTTGAGTAGCTGAGCAACTGGCGGCTTCTCAAGAAGGACTCATGTCTATGGAGTCAGTCAGTATCGAGACTACTTAACATCGGTGATAAGATGAATATGGAGCAGTCGATAGAAAGAAAAGTTTGCAGAGAAAACCGAAGAGCTCGTAGAAAACTCGCTACTCCACTTTGTTCGCCACAAATCCCACATAAACTGGGCCGCCGCAGTGGGAAACCGACAACATTGACCCAGTACGTAGAAACTTGCAGTGTTTGTCGAAACGTCGGAGAGCCTTTTTTAACATTCTGAGCGGCATATTCCTGAACGCCGAAGTTATATCCTGACGAAACAAGAAAACGTAGTCGCTACAGCATCGAAATTCCGTAAAGAAAAAATATTCAGGTTCAGTTAACCACAAAGTAGGTGCGGAAGTGACGTGTTTATCGTTTTACGACGGGTTTATGTGGCGGGGGTTCTGACACTGATGGCCCATGAAGGGGAGAACTTCACGAATATGGCAGACTGGGGCGATGCTACTGCCTCGAAATGGCTCCTCACTTTACGGCACTCAGTAGCTAGAGCATATACTGCTGAATGGTAGGATTATTGATGAATTGGAAAGGATTTGGAAGGAATTGGTCGTGGCTTAACCGACGTACTATTAGGCATTGGGACGGAGTTCGATTTTCGGTAGGGTCAAGAAATTTATTTATTCTCCACGGCGTCTATACCCTGGGGCCCACTCAGCTTCCTGTCCAGTGGTTACCGGGGGTAAAGCGACCGGGACGTGTACCTCACCACTCACCTTGAACTAGTACCGAGGTCAAGAAAATGTGGATCTATACATCCACTCCCCCATACGCCTATATGGCATAGTGCTTAATTCGTAAAGCACAGGGACAACTTTACCTTTTTTTTTACTATCCCGGCATTTGCCTGAAGGGACTCAGGAAAACGACAAAAACCTCATGATAGCCGATGATCCACTCGAGATTCGAACTGAGCACCCGCCTGAATACCAGTCTGGAGGGTTACCGCTGCGCTACCTCGCTCGATCGTTTTCTGTCAAATGGTTGGAACATGGCAAAAGCTACATGTAGCAAGAAGAAGAATCTTTTTACCAGCAAATTGGACTTAAATTTGAGGAAGAAACTAATGAAATGCTGCATTTGGAGCATTGCTTTGTATGGGGCTGAAACATGGACACTTAGGGCAGTAGATGAGAAACATCTGGAAAGTTTCGAAATGTGGTGTTGGAGAAGGATGGAGAAGATCAGTTGGAC
>NW_019725840.1:100345-109104 GCF_002891405.2 Cryptotermes secundus | reverse complement strand
TTTTGGAAGAGACTGTGAACCTGTCGTCTGACAGATTACTGATGATGATGGTTGGAACATACATACGAATGGCATAATGATGTAATAATATTGAGGGCAAAGGCAAAAACAGCGAATTATTTTGAAACAGTCGGTGAAAACAAGACAGACCTGAAAATAAAATAGAAAGGACGGCGAAAGTTTAATGCAACAAACGAACCTCCATGAGAAGGCAATAGGGGCCCATCTGGTTACCTAATATTATTAAAGGTGAAGCTATCCCTGTAACAGGCCGTGGAGGCCCATAAGGCTGTGAGACGTCGAGGCTCCCATATTGTTTAGACTCTAGACAATCAGCTCACAGATGGCGGTGTGGTTGTCAGACTTATACACCGGTCGCCCTTTACCCCCAGGAAAATTCCTGTTACTCATTTCTGTTAGAGGCTATGTCGACCCCAGGGCCATAGTGCGGCTGGAAGGATTTTAGCTCATGAAAAACTCAATGACCTTGTAGGGAACCGAGCCCGCTACCTTCCGGCTTGTAGCATAGTAGCTCAACCAACCAGGCTACCGCGTTCCCCCCGCACAAAATTATTAGGGCACTTATGTCAAGGAGAATGAAGTGGTGTATACGGGCCTACATCCAGCCTCTGGTTGATGTGAAAAATTCGTATTGCGTTTTAGTCGCAATAGTCAAGGGAAGGAGTCTGGATAGCTCAGTCAGTATAGTAACTTCACGGACTGGTCGATCGAAGAATCGTGGTTAGACTTCCGGCACGAGCAAGAGATTGTTTTCTTCACAGCGTCCAGGTCGGCTGTGGGGCTCACCAAATCTCCTGTGCAGTGGGTACCGGGGTTTCTTTTCTGGGAGGAGAGCGGCCGGGGCTTGAAGCTGGCTACTTCCTATGCATCTTTTTGCCGTAATACTTAATTTAAGCATTGGGAACAAATTTTCCTTTACTCGTCACGGGAAAATATCAATTGGGAGAAATCAGAAGTAGATGGGAGCATAATATTAAAGTGGATTTTAGAAAAATAAGCTTTGAAGGTGTGTGGATTTGATTCACATTCAGTCACTGCTTGATTTGGACAGGGTAACGAACCCTCTGGTTACATAAGGGAACGAGGAATTGCCCATTTTATAGGAAGACTTAGGGCCATGTAGTTGATGAAGTGTATTTAAAAATATGTGCGTTATGCATTGATCAAGTTAAAAACATGTTTGTTCGCATTCAGTGCCATAAAACTGAAGCTTGTAATCATATTTTGAGCGATATTAGCTTTCGATATGGTTTAGGTTAACCTTCTGAACTCTATATCCAGAGATGAAATCTCATTTTGTGTTGGAAAATGGCGTAACAGACTGAACTTTACTTTCCAAATTCATGACGGTACTGCAGGGTATGTAAATCTCATGGTAGGAATGGTTTACATTCCGCGCGAAAGTAAACCATTTATGACCTCGGGACTTGCAAACAAAACAGCAAGCCCACCACACGTATACACAACTGTTTGGAACAAGTTCAGAGTTCATTGTCTTTTAAGATATTTGAACGAAATAGCTTTATGCTCACGGAGAACCACAAGATCTTGGATGTGTAATCAATGGAAGCCTGCGGTTAGCACTCTGAGGCTGTTAGTAACGAAGAAAAAAGAAGACAACGGCGAATCCTGCACCACCAAGCGGAATAATATCGAAGCTATACGTTTCGTTTGTACCCAGATATGATTTTATTGTTTTCCGGAAGCAGAAACTTCAGCAACGCGTTGCATTGCTGAAGACGGAAGGACGAAGATCCAAATCTAAGCAGTAACTCGTTACAAGCCTGTTATTTCGTTTTAAACGGATTTGTTTCGCGAAGACTGAAATTTTGAAAAATTTAAATTTTTCTTGAAACAACGACTCGTTATAAACTGCATCTTTTATAGACCAGTGCAACAAAAGTATGAGGCACGCGGTAGCGAAGTTGGTTGAGGCACTATGCTATAAGTGAAAGGGTCGAGGGGTTCAATTCCCGATGAGGTCATTGGATTTTTTTTTTCAATTAACCTGATCCTTCCAACCGCACTATGGCCCTGGGGTCGACTCAGCCTCTTAACAGAAATGAGTACCAGAAATCTTCCTGGGAGGTAAAGGGTGACCGGCGCGTAAGGCTGACAAGCTCAGCGCCATCTATGAGTCTTTTGTCTAGAAAATGTGGGAACCTCGACGTCTCGTAACCCTATGGGCCTCAATTGCCTCTTTCAGGGACATATTTAGCTTTTACCTCTTTTTTGCAACAAATGCTGATTTTGGAAGAGCGAGCAATGAAGAGGTTGCTTTTGTACTCTATCGGAAAGTTCGTGAAAATTTCCACTTGTTCTAAAGCAACATCCCATATTTTTGTACAGTGAAACGTAAAGTTATCACTGTGCTTAAGTAATTAAACACTATGCCATGAGGGTGCATGGAGTAGTGGATCTCTAGATCCACGTATTCTCGACCTCTGCACTAGTTAGAATTGATTAGTCAGCTTCACACTCCGCCCGCTTTACCCCCAGTAAAGAGACATATCCCACCAGTGCAAGAGTCTTCTTTTGTCCACAGCGTCCAGACCAGTTCTGGGGCCCACCCAGCCTCTTATCCAATGGGTACCGGGCGGAGGGTGGGGGGTTCCCTAGGGATAAAGCGGCAGCGCCGTGAAGCTGACAACTCACCTCCATTTAATGCCGAGTTCTAGAAGAGTGGAGCTATACCTCCACTGTTCCAATTGTCTCCATGGCATGATGCTTAACTTATTAAGCACAGGGACAATTTTATCATAAATTAGTAACTGAACAGGTTGGTCTACCCATAACGCTCTATCATGTCAAATGTTGGGACAGTACCTCGCACGGCGATCGCTTCTATCGAAATTTGTCATCCAGCGCTATGCAGTCTCGATACCGACAGCATCGTTAAATAGCCAACATACCACAAATAATTTGTCATTTCATAGCAATGGAAATATTTTCATTTAAAACTCTGTTTATTCACGGGTTGAGGAATTTAGCTGAAGATTGCAGAGTTTTCCTGTCACGTGAGCGACAACTTGAATAACGAAAGGGGAATCCCCTGCTACTACAGAGCAGCCGGCGTGCGGCATACCTGTTTGTTCGAGGTCAACATTGACACACGGACACTTGCCATCAGTCAAATCTCTCGTCTCTCTAGGAGCCTCAGCATAGATCCATGTGGTTTTACTGATCATATACCGAAGCGATCATTTAAACCAGGCTATAAACTCTTCTTTTATGTGGTTTATTTAATGGCGCTGTCAGGGCGAAGAGGAATGCATATAGGGTTCTTGATGGAGAAGCCAGAAGGTAAGAGACTAGTAGGAAGACCTAGAAGTAGGTGGGACGATAATAGTGTCACGTGTTAATGACTATAGACGGGATTTGGATTGGTAATTCTATTTATTGAGCTCTTACAGAACGCAACTACAGTTAATTATAGCGCTATCGCTAATTCACACACTCTGCAGTTCACTACAACATGTACTATGTCTTCTCAGTCTACTGTGTCTTCACCAATCGTTGTCGGGTAACGGCTTCCAACGCCTTAGATCCCTCAACTTACGTGTTCACGTCTTTACTGGCCGGCGATTGTCTCACAACTAACTGAATCCTAGACTTATCATGCTTATAATACCTCAGCACGGACCACACATAAAACACCTCTCCCAACAGCTCTTCTATTGTTTGCGTCACGCAGCTGTCGGATAGGCCGCATAGACAACACCGCTTCCCAGTTAGTCCATTGATGCTTGTTAGGAATCGATTGCCTACAACACAGTCATCACTTAGCAACGGGTGTACTTACTGTATTATTGAAATGGGACGGACTGATCTGGCTGAGGATAGGGACCAGTGGAGGGCTCTTATGAAAACAGCAGTGAATTCAGGTCGGGAAATTGTTGAATAGCTGACCTACTGGTAGCTTCTCAAGAACCCAGCTCCATGAAGTTAGTTAGTTAGTTAGTTAGTTAGTACTCAGACTGTATGGCGTCGGATGGTAGGATGAATGGTGAATGATGAATTAGAAGAGATTAGGAAAGAATGCAGTCCATTCCAGTAAATACTGCTGGCCTTCGCCAGCACAGTTCTCGATTTCGGGCCTGGTCCGGACTCATGACCATATTTTTGTTCTTTCCCCACTGGGGCCCCCTCTTCGACGTGAGAAGGGGTGTGGCTACTGCTGGTCTCTCGCCGTAACCTGGCGGAATGCCTCTGCTGTCATTTTTACCTGGAGGGACTGATGAAAACCACGAAGCATCTCAATCAGGATAGCCGATGTCCCAGCTGGAGCAGTGTTTCTCAACCCCCGGGCCGCGGACCAGGCCCTCGTCTTATGAAAAAGGAATTTACTGGGCCGCGGTCTCACAACGGCTGAGAACCACTGGTCTAGAGGGTTATCGGTACACAGACCTGCTCAGTATGTCACCCTCACTGCAATTTGAACTTTGCGTTTGTCTAGAGCCTCACAATGGAAGTGTTTGAGGTTCTCATGGCTGTGAGCATGAAGATTACTGTGTTAGTGTGATGCCGTGTATTTTGCATCCGTCTTCAGGAAAACAATCATTAGCCAAGAGTGAAAAGAAATGGTCCGGATATAGGGAGGGTGGGTACTGTGTTCGGTACTCTGAAGAATAAGTGAAACTGTGTAAAGAATATTGTTCTACCTGTTGTGTTGACGTTTATGGAACGGATTGTAGTGGTTACGTGTTTTGTAGTTAACCTATAATACTACATCCTGAACTTAATTGTTCATCTGTCATCTGGTGAACTTGGCAACAATGTGGCCGTACAGTATGGCAGTGCAGCAAGTTTAAAACTTGTTGCATCCCACCCCCCTGCCCCATACTCTCGTAATTGACAATAATTCCAGCCACATTCAAATTGCATGGGGGGGGGGACAAAGCAGAGTTTGTTTTTCTTAGTTTTTGTGGCCTGCAAACTGTGGCCTCCCCTCTGAGAAACATATTGGCTATGGTCATCACCTTTCCCTTTGCCCTTCACGTATTTGCCATTTCCGCTTCTCCCCTACCCCTATCTCATTCCATATCGAGATGGCAGAAAATTAAATACTGAGATGCAATTATAACCTTTATAACGGGCATAGGGGAAAACAGTAGTCTTCATAATAAAGTCATCAACAGTAAATGCGCTCTTGTGGATTGGTTTGTGTCTACTGTTTTATTATGGTTATTAAAATGTGGCTCGCGGGAACTTGAAGGCTTCCGAGGTTGCAGGAGGTTTCTACGTATTATACACATGCATATGAATATTTGTCTGAGTGACGAGGAAACAGATAAGACATGCCCAGCGCGTTCGAAATATCTGGAGAGAAGCGCATGTTTTGAATCTCGCCTGCTGATTAACCAGCCAATCAAATGACTAATTAACTAGGCTGTCTAGCTTTAATCATGTAGACATTTTATTGTAGGTACCGCTTTCGGTTCTTGTCAGGATTGCCAACCATTGTGGTCATTGTTGGTTCCCCTCAGTTTCTCCACAACAATGGCGGCATAATGCCTGGAAGTAGGCTACGACCACTTCCTCACAAATCTTCACATCCACAATCTTCATACCTCATTCCACACTATAGGTCTGTAAGTAACCTCTGCAGCTGAGATATTGTCATTCAGTGACGTAGGAGTAAAGATAAAGCTGTCCCTGTAACGGGCTGTGGAGGTCTATAGGATTGTGAGACATCGAGACTGCCACATTTTCTAGACAGTCGGCTCACAGATGGCGGTGAGGCTGTCAGGCTTACGCGTCGGCCGCCCTTTACCCCTAGGAAGATTCCCGATACTCATTTCTGTTAATGGTTGAGTCGACCCCAGGGTCATAATGCGGCTGGAAGCATTAGGTCAATTGAAAAATCCAGTGGCCTCATCGGGAATCTAACCCGCTGCCACCCGGCTTGTAGCATAGTGCCTCAACCAATCACGCTACCGCGTGCCCCTCACGTAGGAGTAAATACCTTTAAGATTTGTTCCCAAGCAGTGATCATCTGTCTCCGCAGTTAGGTGCCGTAGTTTTCGTATAGGGGCACAATAAAACTAATTTTGCCCGTGATTCTGTATGGGTGTGAAGTTTGGTCTCTGACATTAAGGGAGGAACATAGACTGAGGGTGTTTGAGGACAGGGTGTTGAGGAGAATATGTGGACCGAAGAGAGATGAAGTGACAGGAGGTTGGAGAAAACTACATAATGAGGAGCTTCATGACTTGTACTCTTCTCCAAGTATAATCAGAATTATCAAGTTAAGCAGTATAATATGGGCAGGGCATGTAGCACGAATGGGGAGAAGCGGAATGCATGTAGGATATTGGTGGGGAAGCAAGATGGAAGGAGGCCACTAGGAAGACCAAGACGTAGACGGGTGGAAAATATTAAAATGGATCTGAGGGAAATGAAGGTGTGAATTGGATTGATGTGGCTCAGGATAGGGACCAGTGGATGGCTCTTGTGAAAACGGTAATGAACCTTCAGGATTCATAAAATGCAGGGATGTTCGTGAGTAACTACACAATTGGCGGCTTCTCAAGAAGGGCTCAGCTCCATGAGTCATAGGAGAACTGTGTTCCTGGGGGGAGGGGGGAGCGGAGAATGGAAGCCATGTACGCAATTTACATGCAAATGAAATAGTCTGTATTTCAAACAGACCATGTATGTATGTCTCTTTTAATTATACAGTTCTCCATTATAGTTAATAGTTATGGAATGAAACACTGGATACTGCTTTTTTTTTTATCTGAGCCGAAATCTTCGCAAGGGGATGTAGGAAGCCATCAGTACCTATGTATATAGGCTGCGACTGTGAAAAAGGGCGGTATTATTTGGCAACATAGCAATACTTGAATGAGCTTCTCTTGTTGTATTTAAGGCCAAAAGCTGAATATTAGAAACATATCGACGGGCTACGGGCTGCACCACCCGGCTTCGATTTTCGGGAGGGAAAAAATGTCCAATATCAGTGGTTTTGGCTGGCCTTAATACAGAGAACATGACCACCTACAAGACACAAGCCTTCATGTAACTCAGTTTCACACTGCACATGTCCAGTTTCAGTGGTATTTGGCAGGCCATAACACAGAGAACATGACCACCTACAAGACACCAGCCTTCATGTAACACAGTTTCACACTGCACATGTCCAGTTTCAGTGGTTTTTGGCAGGCCATAACACAGAACATGACCACCTACAAGACACAAGCCTTCATGTAACTCAGTTTCACACTGCACATGTCCAGTTTCAGTGGTTTCTGGCAGGCCATAACAGAGAACATGACCACCTACAAGACACAAGCCATCGCCTTCCAATAAGGTCTATTTAATCCTGCTAGGATCGGGAGATCTGTTTTAAGGACTCGCTGGGAAAGGACAAATCATCGGAAGCGCAGAATTTATCCTGCTAAAACCCGATATCGATTTAGAGAGTCGCAAGCAGAGCCTTGGGATCTTGCTCGACTTATTCTACGACCCTGAAGATGGAGGCAGTGTGTTCCTCCGAAACATCGGTTGACTTTCAGCGGACTACTCGGCGCTATATCCCAGAAGACATTACTGTTCATAACCACTGCTGTGATAACCTGAGATCGTGCCATATCGATTTAAATTTGCATATCATTTCATATTCCATCGCAAGGGTTCAATGCCTCGGCGCGGAGGCTTCGAAGCAGTGACGTAATTAAACAGTTTGGTGTTGTGTACTGTGTATATGGGCGAGGGACGCAACAAATGCCTAACGCGACCAGAACAGGCGTAGATGTGTTTTTACTATTAGAAAAGTAAAGTTCTTCGCTGCTTAATAGTTAAGCACTTTGCCGTGGAGGCATATGGCGGAGTGGAGGTATAGCTCTACTATTCTTGACCTAGGCACTAGATGGGGGTGAGTGGTCAGCTTCAAGCCCCGGCCGCTTTATCCCCGGGGAAATCAGCCCCGGTACTCATAGGATAGGAGGCTGGGTGGGCCCTGGAGTCGGTGTGGACGGTATAGAGAGCAGAAAGTCTCTTGTTCCTGCAGGGGCTCCTGCCGTCTAGCTCGCACTCCGTCACTATACCGACTGAGGTATCCCCGGGTGTGCCCTTACTGTACTGTGTTCAATAACGTAAGCTTACCTTACCCAGTAAGTGTATATCCAATAGGTACCGGGGGCTCTTTCCCCTGAGGTAAAACGGCCGGAGTATGAAGTTGACCACTCACATCCATGTAGTGCCTAGGTCAAGAATGTTGTAGCTACACCTCCACTTTTTTTACCTCTTTCTTTTTATTTCCCCTTGGCACTACAGCCCCAGTGGGCGTAGGCCTACCTCCATGAACTCCGTTCAATTCAGTTTTTCTAGATCTTACACATACGGTAGGACTCCTTGGGTGGGTGATCAGCTCGTCGCAAGACCTCTACCTGTATACAAACGCACAAAAACGCACACACACAAACTAAACATCCATGCCCTGAATGGGATTCGAACCCACGATCCCGGTTTCCAAGCGAGCGAAGACAGTACATGCCTTAGACCGCTCGGCTACCGTGACCGGCGTCCACCCATATAACTTGACTAATTTGAAGTCAAGTAGGCGTTGTACATTTTTTTTTCCAGAACTCCTTGTTTCTTGCCGAAACAGAACTGCATTGACAGTGCCGCTTCCAGCAGTCGAGCACTGGCTCGCCGAGTATTACATTCGGGTCGTAAGTCTGCATTTTTGCTATTGCGCCGTTAACGGGAGTAGTGGCGCTGGAAACAAAAGAAAA
>NW_019725840.1:1680-100194 GCF_002891405.2 Cryptotermes secundus | reverse complement strand
GATAACATATCTTCAACGACTGAAACATGTTTATCTTACATGCTACAAAAAATGAAAAGTCCTTGAACAAAAGGTACATTTTTAAATAAACTCTACATTATACCTAGATCCTACAAGAATTGCTTGCACCTCAGAAGTCCGAGCGTCCGTCATGTAAGTATCGCTGTCTGTCCGTATGATGGAGGCAGTATATTCCTCCGAAACTTTGGTACTCATCTACCAGACTACACGGTGTCATATTATTATTATTTTACTGCAGTTGGGTGTTCACCCGGTGGCAGTATATCTTACACTGATAGAGACAAGGGAGGACTCTACATAAAGGGAACAATACAAAACAAAGTACGTACAATAAGCAAGGTACACACAGTGCAAATCCAAACATACATATATTCATATATTGTTAATGTAACGACGCTACAGGCAGTCCAGACGGTAAGGCGTCGAAAAGGACGACGATTTATGAGTAGTGAGTTTGTCATGATATGGAATGAAGCTGTCATGACCGTGAAAGCCTCAAATCTTACATGACCGAATTTGTCTGGAGGAATGGGGAGAACCACGAAATATCTGTCAATATAGTCAATCTCGTCCGAGACCCAAACCCGGGACCTTCGGAATACGAAGTAGCAGAGAGATACTTGGTTTTCGGACTTTGTCCATCGTCCGGATTCTAAATATAATAAATAAACTTTAGTATTTTTTTCTTCTTAGTTATTTAGAATGCGGACGATGGATGAAGTCCAAAACCCAGTATCTCTGTGTTATACAGCATCGTCAGAACCCTAAAGTATCTACGAAGTAGCAGGGTTAGCCACGGTCGAGAAACCCAGACATCTCACAGGCTGTAGTGTAAAGCTGTAGTGTCAGCAGTGTAGACATTCTACACGATGTTGGAGCGGTATATTTGAACGGTTGTGGTGTTTTTATAATTCAAATGTTGGTACCTTTGTTAAGGTCATTATTCAGGTGTACGCTCTAAAGATGAAAGGAACCACAGGAGGGCTGGGGTTGAGATTACGTTACCAGCTTAAAGATAAACTGCCTCAACCCTCGTCATTTTTTTAACAAAGAGGGCGGGGAATATATATACATGAAACTAACCCCATCTTTATATTAATCTCTCGTTATAAATTCAAAGTAGATGTTTGTGAATTTGGGATGGGGCAAGGCATATAAATGTTAGGATATTCAAACAGTCCCTTGTGTTTGGGCGGTGGGAGATTCAAATATTTCTTCTCTGACTTGAACACCCTCGAAAATATCTTTGACTGTTAATACTTAAAAGGAGTATGAAGAACTTTTGTGGGCCATGGGTTAGGCTGTCTAAAGAAAAGGATCGTCAGAGATCAGATCTTGGACAACACGGATGACTTACGAGAACCTTAAGGTCAGACTGACTTGCATGCAGCTGCACTGAAAATGAGTTAGGCACCTGACGTTCACGTCACAGTGCTCACCCGTGGTGAGACCTGAATCACTGAGCGGTTTAGCATAGCGGTAGCGCTCTAGACTTACATTCGAGAGGTATTCGGTTCGAATTTCGGCCGGAGCACCGGTTACCCTGACTAACGAGGTTATTCGTGGTCTTCCCAAGTCCCTTTAGACTAATAGTTCTCAACCGGTGTACCGCGAGGCTTCGAAGGAAGAATGGTTGTTTATAAAATAAAACATTAAAACTAAAAAATCAGTAATTATAAATTTTTATACACGAAGAACCAAGATAGGTGAGTCGGTATAGCGACTGGGCTACAGACTGGACGACCGACGAACCGGGGTTCGATTCCTGGGAGCTGTAAGATATTTTTTTTTCTAGGGAGGGGTGGAAACGGACCGGGGCGTGAAGCTAATCACTCATCTCCATCTAGTACGGAGGTCAAGAATGGTGGAGCTATACCTCCACTCCCATATACGTTTTCACAGCGTGTTGCTTAATTAACAGGGGTGAGATTTTTCTTTTCTTCACAACGTCCAGACCAGCTTTGGGGCCCAGACTAACACCCTTATGGGAACTGAGACTTGCGAGGGGACCGTTTTGTGGGGCCTGGATGGGTGTGCCGCACAGCCGGTCTGGACCCTGTGGAATATACAAACATTTATTGCCGTTGTAAGGAATCGAATCCCGGTCATCCAGTCCGTAGCTCGTCGACTGAGCTATCCTGGCTCCTAAAAGGTGAAGTTGTCCCTGTGACACACTAATTAAGCACTACGCCATGAAGGCGTATGGGGGAGTGGATGTATACAGCCACATTTTGTTGACCTCGACACTAGCTGGAGGTGAGTGGTCAGCTTCACGCCCCGGCCGCTTTACCCCCGGTACCCATTGGATAGGAGGTTGGGTGGTCCCCAGAACCGGTCTGGATGATTTTGAGAAGAGAAAATTCTTGCTCCTGCCGGGACTCGAACTCCGACCCCTCAGTCGTCCGACTACCCTGGAATAATATTACGAAGCACAAGCGTCGGGCTTGCACAGACCCGCTGTGGAGGGAGCCGCCCTTGCTTTCCTGGTGTGTGTAGACTGAGATGTTATATTCCGTTCCCTAAATAGATCTCACAACTTCCCTGCGTTGCACTGAGCGGGGGACCATACCTCAGGCAAGGCGGGACACTGAGGCTCCTTGTCTTTCTCAATATTTCGAGCCCGCGTGCTGGCTGTTTGTTAACCAGTTTCGGGACGAGTAAACATTCCATGTTCACAACTTCAGTACTGCTACCGGGAGCGCGCGGTAGCTTAGTTCGTCGAGACACTATGCTACAAGTCCGGAAGGTCGCGGGTTCGATTCCCGATGAAGTCACTGGATTTTTCAACTGACGTAATTCTTCCAGCCGTATTGTTATTAGAAGTTAAGGGCCACGCAGCAGTTTAATGGGACGAAACGATCCTCTCGAGTATGTTCGATAGTGGCAGTATAAATGGAACCCGAAAGCCACTGCAGGCGTGTGGTACCCGTGAACAAGACGCCCTCTGAGCGGAGAGACAGCGTGGCTCTGAAATCAATACACGCTACTGCGTAGGAAACACAACAGCAAGGTTCTGAACCCCATCTCGCTGCGGGGGCCTCTGCCTCCCACTCGCAAAGGAAGAATTAATGAAATGAGAGCATCTAGCGTTTTGCCAGTATAGAGAGTTGTCATATGGGCTGTTACTTCTTACGGCATCACCCTCTACAGAGCCTTTTCTCTGCCTGAACTGTAATGTAGTTACGTTTCTTTTATATGATTGTAGCAAAACCTGTTCTCTGACTCTGGTCCCTTAAACGAATATTATAAATTATCGTAGCGTGGTTGGTTGAGAGGCTGTGCTACAAGCCGGAAGGTCGCGGGTTGAAGTCCCGATGAGGTCATTGGATTTTTTTTTAATTGACCTAATCCTTCCAGCCGCACTATGGCCCTGGGGTCGACTCAGCCTCTAACAAAAATGAGTACCAGGAATTAATTAAATAATTTTCCTGGGGTGTAAAGCGAGTCCGGCGCATAAGGCTGACAACCTTACCGCCATCTTTAAGCCGGTTGTCTAGATAATGTGAGACCCTGAACGTCTCACACCCCTGTGGGCCGTCACGGCCTGTTACAGGGATAGCTTTACTTTTACTTCCCCCCCCCCTTGGCACTACAGCCCCAGTGGGCCTAGACCTACCTCCATGAACTTCTCCGTTCATTTCGGTTTTTCTAGATCTTACACATGCGGTAGAACTCTTTGGGCGGGTGATCAGCTCATCGCAAGGCCTCTACCTGTACATAAACACAGAAAACGCACACACACAAACTAAACATCCATGCCCTGAGTGGGATTCGAACCCACGATCCCGGTTTCCAAGCGAGCGAAGACAGTACATGCCTTAGACCGCTCGGCTACCGTGACCGGCTTACTTTTACTTACTTACTTACTTACTTTAAATTATCGTAGTTCTGCTCGCTGAACGTAACAGCGATTCCCATTGTTCGTGACAGTGCAGTTCAGTATACTCCAAGAAAATGTAAATAGTGCCAGTCTTTAGGCTTATTCGCAAGCATTGCTGGAAGTATTAGTTTCAGCATATTTGTCTGTCTGGCCTCATGACACAACCTGGCTCTCGCTGGATGGGCATTAATGACAGTTTATATTGGGTAGCTAACTAGAACTAACTCCATGGAGCTGAACCCTTCTTGAGAAGCCGCCAGTTGCGCAGCTACTTAAGAATTTCCCAATATTTTATGGAACCCGAATGTTCATTACGTGTTCACAAGAGCCCTCCACTGGTTTCTATCCTGAGCCGGATCAACCCAGTCCATATATATTGTGACATGACGCCTAAAAGCGGCAATAGCGGAACGAGAGTAGACGTTCATTGCTAGGCAACGACTCGGTAAACGGTTTCCCGCGGCAGCGAGTAAACAATCAACAGTCGAGGCATTGTTGAGCTACGATGATGAAAACGGCGTTTACTTTTGGATCCGCCCCGAAACTATATATAGTGGATCCCAGGAGTGGTGAGATATATTTGAGTCTCTTGAGACGGCAATCGGAGGTGATTGAGAAGAAATGGCATGAAAGAAGTTAGGCTGTGAAAAAGAAACTTCATGTATGCTGCAGTTGCAGTGAGACTGGTGTAATTACTGTGTTGAAATCCGTTGCCAGGATACGACTAACGAAGATTGAGAGCCGTAGTTTGTGTGTAACGGTTAACTGTAAGTGTGTAGATCAGTGATAGAGCTGTATTACTTGTGCTTACGGGTTGAGTGTATAAGTGCATTAAATCCAGTCATCCAATCCAAACCCCGTCAATAATCAGTAATAACAAGTGACAATACTGTGGCGTATTTGCTCCATGCAAGAGCGGTTGAGCCACAGAAACAGCCGTTTATAAGTAATGGACGAACGCAAAAAGGGAACAACGTGGTTATGCAATCCGCTTCTAGGCAACGACTTGATAAACACACTTCAGCGCAGGCGCAATGACGTCAAATCCCAACAGTGCTTAACTATCACGTGAGTAGTGTTTTCTGTGTGGTCTGCGCTACGCAAAAATGTACCTGCTTTCTGCGTTGTCCGTGCCGCGGCTATATAATACGAGTCCGCTTGCAGCTAAGAAGAATCTAGAAGAGATTCTTACTCGAGTTCCAGGGTTCCATGGTGATTGAAGACGAACTTACAAGAATACTTCATAACGATTTGAAGTGATAGTTTCTGTGTTGAATTCCGTTACCAAGAAAATGGAGAATTCCAGCGCGTGTTTAACGCTGAACTTTAAGTTGTGTAAATCAGCGATAGCGCTGTATTAATTGTAATTAAGGGAACTTGTAACCGAAGTGCTAATAAATCCAATTCGAACTAGAACCCGTTATTTCGTCACGCGTACCCTCCTACACGTGACAATATATTGAACATGACCCGAGCCTGTCTTCTCCCAGACCACAAGGCAATGCGCATGTCACGTGTCAGCCTAAAACAGACAAGCTGTAGCGGTTTGCGTGTTTCCATCAATTTGCTGCTCACCGAATAGTCTCTAATTATCAAAGTAATCGAGACGGTATGAAGGATTTAGTTTCCTGAATCGACGTTAGAGGGCCCCATTAACGCATTTAAGTAAAACGCGCCGCTGTAGTCACTCGTCGTTCGTATGGAAGGGATTTCACTGCGCTGCTGATGAACGACTTCGTTGAGTTAATCGTGTTACACATTTCAGCGGATCAGGGAACTATAAGTAAAATGATTGGATAATAATCCATCATTTTTTTATATTAATTAATTGCATCCAAGCGCGTCATGTAATAGCTTCGTTCGCTTCAAGAATTCCATATCGCACGATGACGTCACAAACGATTACGTGAATAGTTGATAATTATTGTTAAGTGTTCTAACATGAAACCAGCAGCGTGTCTATAGGAACCAGCTTTATGGAACACTGGATTTGCCGTACTGTTACTAAAATGTACAGGATAATTAAAAAATGTAAAGCTATCCCTATAACGGGCCGTGGAGGCCCATAGGGTTGTGAGACGTCGAGGTTGCCACATTTTCTAGATAATCTGCTCACAGATGGCGGTGAGATTGCCAGCCTTACGCTCCCGTCGCTGTTTAACCCCCAGGAAGATTCTTGATACTCCTTTCTGTTAGAGGCTGAGTCGACCCCAGGGCCATAATGCGGTTGGAAGGGTTACTGGATACTGAAAATTCGGTAATTTTTAAAAAGTTGAAACGGCTGTTATTCCGAGCATGGCCGCGCCATAGCTCAAGCGGTTAGGCGCTGGCTTCCCACCGCGGCGGCCCGAGTTCGAGCCCGGGTCTGGTCAAGTGGGATTTGTGGTGGACAAAGTGGCGCTAGGGCATGTTTTCTCCGAGTACTTCGGTTTCGTTTGCCAATCTTCATTCCACCAGTTGCTCCACAATCACCCTCACCTATCATCTGGGGCTGATACAATAGGCCAGAAATGACCTCAGTACAAGGGACTTAGTCCCACCCCACTGGCAATAAAAAAATAGTCCGAGAATACTTTATCAACTTTAGCCACCGTGAAAGCTTCAGATCTGTTTAACAGTAGAATACGCCTTGGTTTCGCAGTGATACCACATTGGTAAATTAACCTGACCAACCGGAAATTTAGTTCTCTTCTTGTTCGGTGGAGGCGCAGGTTTTATGAAAATGGCGTCTGCACGGGAGAAAGCGTTCGGTGTTATTCCTGTCTTGCACGGCGAAGTGCAACTGTACCAGAATCAAAAGTCTGTTAACAATGATGGCTGGTAGCTAGAATCTGATGAGATGAAATGCGGTGCGTCTGGCCCTCCACGTCGCCGGATCTGGCATTGTGCTGCTTCTTTTTGTGGCTCTACATGAAGCATACCGTGTGCATAACACTGCTGCCAATACACCGTGATTATAAATTATTGTGGGGGTTTCCATGACCTATAATGTTCAAACCTTACGCATCACGAAAGGCGCGCATGCTCAAGTTTAGCATTCTGCAGTATTCGCTCTACAGGGTATAAAACTTTTTGAGTTACACTTTCATGTTCCATAAACAGTTTTTTTTTCCGGCTTGAGAATTATAGGCCAAGGAAATCCCGACAACAATTTAGAATCACCCTGTATATACCGGTCCTGAAGCGTATGCTCACAGAAGTGACGTCAGTTACACGCTGGAGCTTCTCCACCAGTTCCACATACGTCTTGTGGCATTGTGTTTAGGCGCATGGTATGATAAATCGTTTTTTCAGACATTTGATGAAATTTGTATAGATGATTGTGCATATGGCCGCTTTATGAGCTTCACTGATGCGTAACTCCATGGAGTTTGGGAACCTCTTATCGAACCAACAACCGCACGGCAGCCTGTCAAGAAATTCTCAGTATTTTGTCCTCATTATTACGATCATCATCTGCTTCAAGTTAGACTTTTGTTAGCCCGTTCCGTCTCAGATACAGGGCAATCCTGACCACATTTTATGGTACCATAAATTTGGCAAAAGCTCGGAACTGGAACCCCATGACATGAAATCCACAGGGCCAAACTACAGGGCACTTACGAGCGATGAATTTGGGATGAAGGGGCAATGAGACTTCGAGAACCCTTTATGGTAGCCGATCTTCTGGCGGAGTTTTGAATACGGACTGGAATTGCCGACCATTACGTTTGAGCATAATCAATATAGTGAAAGCAACTGGTCGCTATAGTGATGAGACTCCTGGCTGGACTACCGGGCTTCGATTCACGGCAGAAGAGGAGATTTCTGTGCCTCCAGATTGGCTCTGTGTTAAATCTGCTTTACGTAACAGCGTATACGCAGGCGTTGACGGGGCGGCAAGCGAACAATCTTCCCAGCTTCTCTAGATTTTAAGAAGAAAATTAAATTATACGAAATGTCATTAATACAAATTACACTATCGTAGACTGTAGATCCATTGCTGGGCAACGACCGCGAGATAAGCAAGTACCGTTCCTGAGGAACGGCTTCACAAAGAAACATGTTCCCACGGCAACAGTTGAACTATAACAATGAGGAACGGTGTTTTCTGTGCGTTTTGTGCCGAGATGTTATAAGCGGGACAAGTTGGGAGCTGCAGGAAGGGAGACTTACATATAGATGTGACTCTGCTTTTGGAGACTGATCTCAAACCACATGAGAGGTTGTGTGTAGTGCAAAATGAATAATCTTCAGTAACCTGCTATAAGTGCGATACGTACACTTGACGAAAGGCCACGCATATTCATAAGAGACAAACCCATCTTCTCGTCAGAGAGGAAGTTACATAAGTACTATTACCGCAAGGGTTCAGTTGGAAAAAAAGCTCTGGTCGTGGGTCTCAAGGGACTTGACAAGACGAACTGACTGACGGTAAACCGCCACTCGTAAAGTAACTTTGACTTTCCCTTCGCTGCAGATACTTGAGTGTAGTCAATCAGAACTCCCAGGCTGGGAGTTAGTTGTGAGATATTGGCACGCCAGTAAGGACGTAAGCAAAGGACATTGTTAGGATCCTTTACCAGTAAACGGCCAGTGAAAACAATATGTGCTGTAGTGAGAAGATGGGTGCATGAATTAGCGATAGCGCTATAGTTACTTGTAGTTACGATCTGTAAGTGGTCAGTAAATCCAATTACCAATCCAAACTCCGTCTGTAGTCATTCCAGAAATCGTAACGTTATTAAAGTGTTCCTGTGTCCTAAGTACTCTAGGGCGACCAGTAAGAATAATGAGCCTAAACGTAAGTTTGTAAGCAAATGTTTCTGCTTCCCCCTCCTCCTGGCGATCATAGCGACGCCTGTGGCCGTGTGTGGAGCGTGTAAGCCGTTATTCACACTGTATAAACAGGCCGTGTGTAAGCTTAACACATGGCAAAGATCGACGTTGGCAGTACTGTGTACGGATTGCTGCCCTTCCCAGTCCTGGATACCTGGAAGTCAAACTTGAGACCACTTCTACCCACTTCTGTTCAAACTCGAGAACATTTGTCAAGCTTGTAAGCAGAACCTGAAAGCGACTTCCGGGATTTATGTTGGACTTCATGTTCTCACAGCGGTTATTGTGAAGATCGTGTCCTCTGGGACGTTTCGGAGGGACGTACTGCCTCTATCTTCAGGATCGAAGAGAGTAAGCCCAGCAAAATGGTAGTGCTAGTCTTGAACACTTACGCAGCGCTTTCCTCCGAAATGCGGGTTTGTACCGAACTAGACGGCGTCACATCCCACAAAATAGTACTCGGCACTTGCCACTGAGTTCCGGAAGGCGGAATAGAAGATGGTCAATGAGTGGTCTTGCCCGTGACTTTAGTTGATCTGTTATAGGGCTACGTACTGGAGGTGCGGGAATTACACCTCCATGTCGTACGTAATATTGAGACTGAATGTAAGAAGGGCCTAACGAACATCATTAGGACTTAACGTGTATGGCGTTTAAGTTAATGCTTCAGGGACCAATTTATAAAATGTCCTTATATCCATAGTAAAAGTGTGATTTTTTAATGATGCTGTTCAATAATCACTTTCACATGTTGATCATCAGTAAAGAGGCTGAACGTTGCGGTCGTAAAGTTTCTGCTTCTTACTTGGGAGACCCTGGGTTCAACTGTCGACAAGGGAACAGACTACATTGAATAAAGTGTTTCATGTTCTTGTCGGTACCTACAGGCAGGTGTTGGGATAATACCTATAATGAGGCAACAGCCCTTTCTTTCTTCATCCAAAAGGTCCTCTTCGCTCACTGACAGGGCGACCGTTTGCTTGACAGACTGCCTTATGTGCTACCTCACTGACAGCCTGATCCACCGACTGATTGACTTCCCCTCTTACTCCCTGAAGAAGTGTCGGGCGAAACTTCAGCGTCGCTAATACCAAAGTCTACCCCCTACCCATAGCCAGTTTAATCCTCTTCATACCCTCTGGCCAGGATCCGGTATAGCGACTGGATACGGGCTGGACGGCTGAGGGATCGGATTTCGAGTCCCGGTAGGTCTCAGAATTTTCTCTTCTCCACGTCGTCCTGACGGGCCCAGGTGTTCACCCAGCCTCTTATCCAGTGGGTACCGGTTTTTTCCCGGGGTAGAGCGGCAGGGGCGTGAAACTGTCCACTCACCTCCAACTACTGCCGAGGTCAAGAAAATGTGGATCTATACATTCACTCTCCCTTACGTCTTCATGACGTAGTGCTGCATAAGTTAAAAAATGTCTCCCAGATGGTGTCTTGCTACTGTGTTCACTCAGCCTTCCCTGTATAGGCTCTTAATGTTTCATATGATGGACCAGGCTGAAGTGGTCTGTGATTTAGTCCCTTGTTCCCCTGAGTTAACTGATGGCAGCTGAAATGAACTGCCATGACTTTCGCCAGATTTTTGCGTTCTAATTGGACATAGCAAGATGACCCTTCCTCGCATGTCAACTTCCGGTCAGTCCGGTTCTTCCTGTCGATGCTTGTCTTCCCTTAAAGAGATGTAAAATATGACTTTTTACTATGTGAAATATCCCAAGTACAAGGCATTATCCCCTCACACAGAAAGTAAACTCCGTGGCAACCGAAAGAAAACAGCTTTCTTTTGTTTTCATTGTAGTTCCATTCCAGTTTGACAGGATGCGCTAGTACTCGTAGTCTGCTGCCGGTTTTGTTTTGTTGCTGTGGTCCTTTTTCCTTTTGTATGGAGGAATGGTACACTCAAGGTGAACTGTCTGTTGCGTTCATAGTAATAATAACCCCAGGTTTCGTACAAAAGTCACTTCTTCATAAACAAGTCCCATTAAAATCGCATCAACATAATTTACGCGGGCGCGGGCAGTGTTCGTAACAGTAGTTGGCTCCAGCTGGGTGTGTATTGCTTGTATTCTCCTTGCATCTGGAGCATAGATCTTTTCATTATACTGATGATATAAAGTTCTCCTTATGCTTAATTATTTATGCACCACTCCACGAAGACGTATGGGGTAGCGGAGAAAGCAGGCAATTGGATGGATTTCGCCATTTTATGAAATTTTGTAGGCTTCGTGGAATGGATTAGGATTCGAATGACATAGACGACTAATCGATTTCGTTGGCCATTTAAATTGATTCATCGTGAAAGGCGAAGAAGGCGCTAAATCTTTATCTCAGCTTGTAAGTGTTTATTATCTTAGAGCCGAACAAAAGCCTGAGACTTGACAAGGCGGATTGTTGGAGGCAAAATACTGGCCAATAGATTAGGTTCAGCGGTGCGTCAGTTCGGTACTATGGCAGTGCTGCAGAGAAACCGCAGGTGCACTAAACCAGTACAGCGCAGAACGTCGCTGTCAAGTACACGTTACACTGCGTGCAAATGTCACGGCGACATGGATTGGCACTACTGAGACTTGTGAGTTGAAGGAGTGGACGGAGGAGGGAGACGGATCCGTCAACTATGTTATGTAGCACTCCGGCCACTTCGCTCAGTCGGTATAGCGACGGGCTGCTGACTGAACGGCCGCAGTTCGATTTGTAGTAGGGAAAAGAGATTTTTTCTACTCCATAGCGTCCTGAGCGACTCTGGGCCCTCCCAGCTTCCGGTCCAATGGCTATCTGGGGCCCTTTCCCTGGGGGTAAAGAATACGGGGCTGAGAACACACCTCCAATTAATGCCGAGGTCAAGAATGGTGGAGCTCTATCTTCACTCCCCCATACGTCTTCATAGCGTATTGCTTAATTAAGAACGTGAACAACTTTACCTTACGTTTAGTATACCGATGTGCTTGTACATCCACTGTAGACTACGCAGCGAATGTTTTTTCTCAGGTAGTAATTGCCGAGCCGTGTTCTGTGTCGCGCCTTGGCCCTTGGTTTCTGCATCCCTTCCAGGTCTCAAGATGAGAATCCCGTACAGTACATGTTATCGGTAATTCCCCTCCCATCAGCCACGTGACTACTGTCAGACGGTCTCTTCTTCTTCGCTCTTAAATAATTAAGCACTACGTCATGAAGAAGTATGGGGGAGTTGATGTATAGATCCACGTATTCTTGACCTCTACATTTGCTGGAGATGCGTCGTCAGCTTCACGCCCTTGCCGCTTTACCTCCGGGGAAAGAGTCCCCGGTACCCATTGGGTAGGTTGCTGGGTGGGCCCCAGAGTCGTTCTGGACGACGTGGAGAGAAGAGAAATCCCCCGACCCCTCTGCCGTCCAGCCCCTAGCCTGTCGTTATACCCACTGAGCTACCGCGGCTCCCTTAATGTTTAGGGTGCGGAAAGGCCGGAATATTCCGCTGACAAACTGTTTTGTTGCATATTTTGAGTTATTCGGTTGGTTTTGATGTAAAATTTGAAGATTTCCCGGCGGTGACTATGAAGAATGCAGTCTTTTGGGAAGAGGCGCCGTCTATAACCACCTGCTCACGCTGGTTCCTCGGTCACGGATTTTTCTTTTTCCTACCCTGAAGATGGAGGCGATGCGTTTCTCCGAAACGTCTGTTTATACAATATCTACACGGTGCCACATCCCAGGAGGCGGCAGTCTTCATGGATCTGATGTGTTTTTGAAGGCGTTTCAGAGTATTGTAGACCTTTAATTGCTGACTCGCCTGTCCATGAAGACCTTCATCCACTGGCCCTCTGAGAGTTCTTTTCACGATGTGGGCTCGAGAACTTCTTGATGTATCTTAATGAAATTTTGCACTAGGAAGTTTTACGAAAATTCGAGCGGTTATCACTGTCACGCCAGTCTGTTTGTGACGCAGAGGACAGATCATGAAGAGGTGTATGTCGCACTTGCGCGCGAGACATTGCATCTGGAGATCATGTGATTGTTTCCAAGGCAAACCGGACGCAGTGTAATGTCGCGTGACCTTATGCTTCCGCCTCGTCATGGGCTGGGAACAGCTTGTAAAAGTTTCATTATTTTGAGATGAGAATTATTTGCGGACCAGTCAGTCACGGTACAAAGCCCTTCGTCACCAGACAGTACCCCCCTTCCCCTCGTCTCATCTTGTGAATTGATTTTTGTTGTTTGGACTTGTTGAACGCGTAACTAATGGTAAGCAACCCGCTGTTCGCGGTCCATGTGTCTTCGCGATGCACTCTACTGATCGAGGTTGCACTGTACACGTCGATCGTGTTTCTTTCTGTTGAGAATCAACTTTACTGTTTCTCTTGCGTAGCTCCATGTGTATCCAGCTTCACGATCTGGCCACTTTATCTCCTGGAAAAGAGTACCCTGTCCCCATTGGATAGGAGGCTCTTTGGGCCCGAGAGTCCGTCTGGGCACTGCGGAATGTAAGAACATCTCTTACTGCTCTCGGTAATCGAACCCTGGCTGTCCAACCAGTCGCTGTTACCGACCGAGATATCGTCGCCTTTTATTCGGGCTTATTCAACCCGGAATTCATGTCATATCCTACGAGGGAATTGTGGGTACACATGTCTGGGAGCAGTGTATGGTGGTTCCTCATGACAGAACGCTGTGTGTGCTTTCATGTCATTAAGACGTCAGTTTTCTGTTGAGCCGTCGAGCTGATTAACTGAATAAACAGCGGCCTCTGTGTTTGCAGCATCGACCTGGCTTCTGCCTAGGAACAAAAGTAAAAGAGCCAATGAACGAAATCTGTTGAGGGCAATGACTGCATTGAGACGCCTACCTTTTTAACGCGACTTTGAATTACTGCGTCGGTATAGCGACGGGCTTGACCGGGGTTTGATTCCCCCACAGGGGCAAGAGATTTTTCATTACTCCACAGCGTCCATACGGGTTCTGGGGCCCACCCAGCCTCTTATACAGTGGGTTGCGGGAGCTGTTTCCCTGTGGTTACAGCGCCTGGTACGTGAAGCTGACCACTCACCTCCAGACAGTGCCGAGATCGAGAATGGTGGAGTTATACCTCCACTCCCCCATACATCTTAATGGCGTGGTGCTTAATTAATTAGGTACAGAGAAACTCTGGAGTCACGCGGTAGCGTAGTTGGTTGAGGCACTGTGCTACAAGCCGAAAGGTCTCGGGTTCGAGTCCCGATTAGGCGGATTTTTTAATTGACCTAATCCTTCCAGTCGCACTATGGCCCTGGGGTCGACTGAGCCTCTCACAGAAATGAGTACCCGGAATCTTCCTTGGGATTAAAGGGCGACCGGTGCATAAGGCTGACAACCTCACCGCAATCTGTGAGCCGATTGTCTAGAAATTGTGGGAGCTTCGACGTCTCATAACCCTATGGGCCTCCATGGCCTTACAGGTTTAGTTTTGCCATGGTAACGTGAACACAGTGAGTGGATATGACAACCGTCTGTAGGTACAGACACTGGTACAACGGTACAGGGACACGCTTCGTGCCCCACCCCCCACAAATAACTGTAAGAACCTGCTTCACGCATTGGCAACGGGTCGGCGTGAAGGTCGGCTCCAGCCCACTTGCCATAAGCGACAATAAGAACAGGGAAGCAGTGGTAACTCTCTTGACTTATATTCAGGTGTTGCTTGGTTCTGATCTCGGACTGGATATCCTGACTGAAGTCTTTCGTAGTGTCTCACATAGCCTTCAGACCGTTTCCTTCCAAATCCGTTCTAGTACATCGATAATCTTACCACTCGAAGCTGATAATCTGGAGTTCGATACCATCGTAAAATAACACACAGAAAGGTGCTCCTTTTTCGCCTCAGTTCTTCCTGTCTGTTTTTGCCTTTGGCCCAATTTATCCTCCTCCCTTTTACCCAACTTTCCTTCACGTGTCCCCCTGTCTGCCCTCGCTCCGAGCGTTGCCCTGTACGTGGGTTGCAGTGCTCTCCTGTACATCTGAGGATGTCTCCAATTGTCACCGCGATCATGTCAACTTCCTGTGGGGGAGCAGCCACAAACACGTGACTTCTCTCCAGCTCCAGGCACTGATTAGTTCCTCAGTTATTTAACCATCCTGTCTCAGCTATCTGCGTTACATCACGTTCAATGACATACAAGCATATATGATTTGAAAAGATTATGAGAGAATACTGTCGTGTCATGTTGCAGGCCACCTGGCACCTGATTGCTGGATTATAATAGTGGTGGTCGACACGTGGCACGTGTACCGTGTATAGCACGTCGAGACTCTATAAGCTGCACATGAAAGCTCATCATGACAGTTGTTTTCTTTCAAATTTGAGTTTTTCGAACAATTTGTAATGCCTTGATTATAGTAGGCGAATGGATACACTTGATTTAGTGACATAGCATTTTATTGGCCTGGTTAAAGTGACCTCCCAGGTTTCAAGCGCCCGAAAAACGAACTCTGTTACATGTTAGTATCCTGTAATGAGGCCATAATGTTAAAGTGGATGGTAAGGAAGTAGGGCGTGGGGTTATGGACTGGGTTTATTTGGCTGTGAATAGAGACCATTTTCAGAGGTTTCTGAACACTGTAATGAACCTTCGGTTAGCTGAAGAGCTAATTAGCTTATCTGGACAAGACTACTTCTTGGAGACCGAGACTGTTCTCCATCTTTCAAGTGTCTCCAGGTTGGGTTTTGATCCCTGTCCTCTGGATTGCGCATGAGAAGTGACGTGTAAAAGTTGTCCCTGTGCTTAACTAATTCGGCACTACGCCATGAAGACGTATGGGGGAGTGGATGTATAGATCCACGTTTTCTCGACCTCGGCACTAGCTGGAGGTGAGTGGTCAGCTTCACGCCCCGGCCGCTTTACCCCTGGGAAAGAGACCCCGGTACCCATTGTGTGGACCTCAGAGCCGGTCCACCCAACCTCGTACCCAGTGAGTACCGGCTCTCTTTTACCGGGGATAAAACAGCCAGAATTACAAAATGTAGCGGAGAAGTGGTTGCAGTTGCAATGCTGGATGGAGAGAAGGAGCTTAACTGTTACTAAGGTCCTATTATGACCCATATACACTTTACAGCCGTCGCGGGTTCAAGTCCCGATAAGGTCATTGGATTTTTTTAATTGAACTAATCCTTCCAGCCGCACTATGACCCTGGGGTAGACTCAACCTCTAACAGAAATGAGTCCCAGGAATCTTCCTGGGGGTTAAAGGGCAGTCGGCGCGTAAGGCTGACAACCTCACCGCCATCTGTGAGCGGATTGTCTAGAAAATGTGGGAGCCTCGACGTCTCACAACCCTATGGGCCTCCATGGCCTGTTACAGGGATAGCTTCACCTTTTTTTACCTCAGAGGACTCGACCAAATCCACTGCGCAAGTCTGTTGAGAGCTGCCAGCTACAGGAACGCTGACAGTAGTTAGTGTGTCCTACACGCGGCTTGCTAATGTCTTCATGCACAGCAAAACGTATCTGTAAGAACGCAATTGGGGGAAAACTTGGGACTGACAGAGTGATGTAGCAGTGTCCTGTCCTCTTGTGTTGACCTGCTCACTCTGTCTCCTTACTTGACGCTTCTTAGCTAATATTTCTATAAAAATAGTCTGTGACCTGAACACCTGTACCCCACACGATTTGGAGCCGTCCCAGCTCAGTTGCTATAGCGACGGCCTGGAGGCCTGACGGACGGGGTTCGAGTCCAGCCAGTCAAACCGGCTCTGGGGCAAAGTGCCGGGGACTCTTCCCATGGGTGTGAAGCTGACCCCTCATCTCCATCCAGTGTCGAGGTCAAGAATAGTAGAACAACTTTAACTTTTTACCTCACGCCACAGGATTTTAAATACGCTGTAATGAATAGCTATGCGCTTCAGTACACCGTCCGTCTTTTCCCGAACCGGTCACTAACCTCTTCCCTCCCTCTCGGATCACGCGGTCTGCCAACCTACTTAAATATGACCATTTACTCACCTAACTCATTTTCACCCTGAGGACGGAGGCAGTATGTTCCTCCGAAACTTCGACACACATTTACTTCCATTAGGTGTAAGTGCCCAAGAATAGGTTTAACTTCAAACTTAATATTTATGTAACCCTGAAGATGGAAGCAGCACTTCCATCCAAAGGTTACACAATCTAGTGTTGGCTCAGGTGGTAACTCCTCTGGTTCTTCTGGCCTCCGTCCTCAGGGTCGAAAAATAAGCCAGGTAAGAAACGAGCGTGAAGAATGTTGAAAGCAGAGCTCTGGGATTCGACCTTGAGATGGAGGTGACATGTTCCTCCGAAACGCCGGTTGACTTTCAACAGACTACATGACGTTATATCCCGGGAGACATAACTGTTCATAACAACCGGTGTGCGAACCTGAGATCCGTTACATGTAGCAATTGATTTCGTTTGGGATTTGAGGTTTTCTCAACAGCTACACCAGATGTGATGCCTCACAGACATTTGCCTTGAAGATGGAGGCAGTATGTTCCTCCGACACGTCTGTGTCATCCCAGGAGATAGTGATCTTCGTTGTATCTCTTTTCTCCCTAATCTCATTTGGTTTTGCAGCTCCGGGTTTCACTTTGTATAAGCCATTGCCTAGATGCGACAGCTGCTCCGGTACCAGCGAACAGGGAACATTAACTCTGTGGTTATTCCCCTTACCGTCCTGTCTGCAGTACCCACATTAAAACGAATTCAATTTGGGCTACGTGATTACCTGAGATATGACGTCACCGCGTCTCATGGTAACGAAGTTACCTTTTATAACTTCAAGCAGTCTGAACCCTTGTGACGTTGACGCCGCAAATCCCTGTTCCCGGCATCTGCACCGCTTACCTCAAACTGCATGGGGGAAAAGTGTTACATCTCCCTTAAGCTACTCATTTTCTAAAACATTTCTGACGTTATGTCATGTCTTGAGTAGAAAGGTAAAGATAAGCCTGTAACAGGCCGTGGAGGCCCATAGGGTTCTGAGACGTCGAGGCTCCAACATTTTCTAGAAAATCGGCTCGTAACTTCATAAGTATTACGTCACTGTATGATGATGATGGGGGGCATGCAGTGGCGTAGTTGGTTGAGGCACTATGCTACAAGCCGGAAGGTCGCGGGTTCAAGTCCCGAAGAGGCCATTGGATTTTTTTTTCAATTGACCTAATCCTTCCAGCCGCACTATGGCCCTGGGGTCGACTCAGCCTCTAACAGAAATGAATACCAGGAATATTCTTGGGGTTAAAGGGCGGCTGGTGCATAAGGCTGACAACCTCACCGCCATCTGTGCGCCGATTGTCTAGAAAATGTGGGAACCTCAACATCTCACAACCCTATGGGCCTCCACGGCCTGTTACAAGGATACCTTTATTTTACTTATAATGATGACTGAACCCGAGATATTCTGTACTGTGAACCGGTTGAGACAATGACGGCTGCGGGCTGGACAGAGATTCGGGTATGGACTTCCGCGGGGGCCGAGATTTTTCCCTTCAGCACTCTTTCCATTTCTGGCACGGCGGCCCACCCAGCCTCCTATCCATCTGGCACCATATGGAGGGTCTTTCCCCGTGGGTTAAGCCGTTGCTTACGAAAGATCATTCGTCATGAGATTAACTTCCTTGAGAGTGTGTTTATGCACGCCCCACGCCGTGCCTAATAGTAGCAGAGACCATCGGCCTGTGCTTGTCTGAAGTTTATGTTACATAAGCAGATATACTGACCGGGGCGATGTATGGTTCCGCACCGCCTCTGTGGTCTGGCAGTCAGAGTTCCTGCCTACAGATCCACAGGTTCGAGTTCAATTCCCGGCGCTTCCAGATTTTTTGAGAAGTAGTGTGTCTGGAACGGGGTTCACTCAGCCTCATGAAGACAATTGAGGAGCTATTGTAAGGAAATAACGGCTCCGGTCTAGAAAACCGAGGTTAACGGCCGTGGGGATTCGTTGCGCTCACCACGCGACACCCTCTAGCCGGTGAAGTTGGCACTAACTTCGCCAACAATTGGCGGTCGCTCGGTCAGTATAGTTCGCTTGCGGACTCAAGCCACGGAGCTTGTTTTTTATATGTTTCCTGCGTCCCTACTGCCGTAGCTCCACTCATGTGTAAGGCATGTGGACGGTAATTTGTACCCCGCTTATACAGTGGCCGGACAAGAAAAATATAGAAATGTAGCCCTCCTTAAGGGAATGCCTGTCCTAAAAAGTTGCACACGACTTTCATCAAGTAGAAGGGGCGCCTGTTTTTTTTATAAACCGTTCAGATTTATGTTCTGGTTTATCTTAACCTTGGAACTGGATGGTGAGTGGATCGGCTGTTTTACCACCAGGGAAAGATCTCCGCAGTACCCATTGGCTACGAGGTTGGATGTACCCCAGACCTAGACGTCGTATACTTACTTACTCTTGGTGCTGAGCCCTACAGGAGGAGCCGCCAATTCTGCAGCTACTCAAGAATTTCCCAGCATTTTATGGAACCCGAAGGTTTATTACCGCGTTCACAAGAGCCCTCAACTGGTCCCTATCCTGAGCCAAATAAACCCAATCTATAACATCCCATCCTATCTCTCTAAGATCCATTCTAATATTATCCGCCCACCTACGCCTTGGTCTTCCCTGTGGTCTCTTTCCTTCTGGCTTTCCCACCAATATCCTATACGCATTCCTTGTCTCCTCCATTCGTGCTACATGTCCTGCCCACATCATCCTCCATGACTTGATCATTCTAATTGTACTTGGAGAAGAGTGCAAGTTATGAAGCTCCTCATTATGCAGTTTTCTGCAGCCTCCTGTCACTTCATCTCTCTTCGGTCCAAATATTCTCCTCAACACCTTGTTCTCAAACACTCTCAGTCTCTGTTCCTCCTTTAATGTCACAGACCAAGTTTCACACCCATACTCTGACCAAAATATCTTTGAGGGCACGTCACCAACGTTATTCAAAGCTATAACCAAGACCTCAAATATAAATATATTGTTTATTTCTTGAAGGTTGGTATTAAATTGCACAGTCTATGAATGGCGATCCCTGGGAGAAATAACTCATTGATCACATGGAACTTTTATTCTATCTGGACGCTGTGGATAACAGAAAAATATCTTGACCCTGCTGGAACTCGATTCCTTGGTCATTCGTAATGTGAGCCAGTCGCTATACCGACTGAAATGTTAGCATTGTCTGGTATATTTGGTTTCACTCTGTAGTTGTTGTGAAGGCGGTAGAATGACTGCTGCTTTATGAAGCAACTTCACGGAGCCCACGTGGCGTGGATGTCCGAGAGGCCATGCCGTCGTGTGCCAGAGTTCTGGTAGCGCGCGCACGAGTGTGGATGAAACCCCCCAGGCTGATACGCCTGAACGGTATTGTACAGGCCACACGTAAATCACTGATGCAGGAGAAGTTGCCGCTGAATGCGGGCGCTTTGTTAATAGTGTCCCCCTTCTGCATTCAGGAAACGCTCACTTTAGTATGCCAGAAGTTATTAAGCCCCAGCACAGTGCTTACTATATGCACCACCTGCTTTAACATAAAAAATAATAATTGGATTTATTATCACCTTTTTTTTTGTAATTACTTGTAATCACAGTCAGTTATAGCGCTATCGCTAATATACCCACTTCACAGATCACTAGGACGCGCTAAAACTTCTCAGTCTTCACTAGTCGTATCCTGGCAACGGATTTATGACAGTCTCTCTGTAACTACAGCACCCACAAAGTCTTCTCTTCACAGTCTCACTTTCAACTTTTTTTTGGAGGAGGGGAGTTTGTTTAATCAGCAATCAGAATATACATTCTATAAGCTAATGTTATGGGTGTTTAGATGACATGATGAGGAGGCGTCCAGCGGCGAATCCTCAGTAATTCAAATCAGGTCAATTGGCCAGTTTCGTTTGAGTCGTCTGTTGTCTTCTCTTGTCGATAGCGTCTTTAGGGGTGGATTTTTGTGAGTTATGATTTTGTCATGATGTCTGTTGCTTTTTTGTTGGATGACGTCATGTACGGGAGATATACCGAGATCGGTGTGGAGAGTTGCGTTGGAGACTATCATTCGTAGGGTCTTAGATTGGCTTCTTTGGATTATTGCTGTGTTGGATTTGCGGGCGAAGCCCCATATTTCCAGGCCGTACGTCCAACTAGGTATGATTATAGTCTTGTAGATCAGTATTTTGTTCTCGACTGTTAGCTTTGATTTTCTGCCTGTTAGCCAGTTTAGCTGTTTAATGGTTAGGTCTACTTTTCGTTTCTTGACTATATGCTGCTTCCATGTTAGTTTGTTGTCTATAGTCATACCTAGGTATTTTATTTCAGCACTTTCAACTGACAACTGAACTGAACTCCGACTGGACTGACGAGTGCTGTTGGCTTCTACTTACATAGTCTCGGGTCGGACCACAGCACAGAAAACATATCCTTTGCCTAGGAATGGATATATGCGAACCACGTAGCAACAATCTCTTACGACGCAGGTTATGTTGTTGAATTTCTAGCGCCGTTGCATAGCAACGGAAGTTATCCGATTGTTGCCTTCATATTTGTTGCGGGCTTGTTTATTGAGCCATTCCCTAGCAAAGGGTCTACAAGTCACAATATGAATTGGAAATGGTGCAGACGGGGGGTTTGTATCGTAAATTTAATTATCGCCCCTGTTTTTGCCTGGAGAGAACTAAGAAACCGCGTAGAAAGTTGAGTCAGAATATCAGATCCCCGGCAGAGATTTCACTTACCGAATTACACGACGACGTTCATGATGGCAGCTTGCAAGGAACATATAGACTGCTTCACGAGTTGTTTCCAGAACTGATTGTGACTGAACATTTCATTCTCTTTTCACGTTGAGGCCAACATTTTAGTTTTAATATTATCCTACAAAATAAACCAGTTATATCTTATTTTAGGGGTACATGCGTATTTACGATAAATAAATAATTGGAAAGGATTTGGAAGGAAATGATCTAGCTTATCCTGTTTCTATCCTGGCGTTTACCTGGAAGGGGTAACAGGCTGAGATTTAACTACTGAACACATGTCCAGAGCATTACCGCTATTCCCCTTCTCATTTCTCCCCCTGTTCGTGTTCAACCCCCATTGCAACGTACCCTCATTCACCAGACCTTGTAGTACGCACTCAAATATGTACAGGATCACGTGATCTTATTTCATTTTAATTTATGGTTACTAAATAAGAAGGTTCGTGTAATTGGGGTCGCTTTGCCCCTCCTACACACGTAAATCCTCTGCTTTAGGTGAACGGAACTGAACTAAATTTGGTCTCGCTGGAGTCATATTGAAATTGATATGAGCTTTCATGTAAGGAGACAGCATATTCTGTGAGATAAAATGTAAAAACTAGGTAAATCCTTGTGACAGGTCGTGGAGACGGTTGTGAGACGTCGAGGCTCCCATTTTTCTAGACAATCGGCTCACACATGGCGGTGATATAACGACAGGGTTTCCATAGCAGAATTTGAAAAAAAAATCGGAATTGGAACAGGCCAGCGAGCCCAATCCTTCAAGAGAGAAGTACTTGGAAGAGAAGACTACTGGGTGGACCCAGACATAGATAATATTAAAATTGATCATAAAGAAATAGAATATGGACCTGGATTAGATTGATGTGGCTCATCATGGGGACAATTCGTGAGCTCTTCTGAATAGGGTAATGAACTTTCAAGTTACATAAACTGCTAGGAAATTCTTGAGTGCCTGAGCAACTGTTAGCTTGTCGATATAGACTCGTTTCCATGGAAGACAAGACTTTTGACTTTTCCGCGTCTCCCAAACCTTGAGGGTAAATCTGACGGGGCGTAAAGCTGACTATTCCCCTCAAGCTAGTGCCGAGGTCAGGACTACGTGGATCTATACATCCACTCGCTCACATGTCTTCGTTGCGTGGCGTTTAATTAGTTAAGAACAGGGAGAACTTTTACTTAGTTATTGTAATTATGCTTATACATACTTATGTATGCGGCGCAGTGTTACTTTATGTGGAACTACATGCCTGTATGAAATGGAAATTCTCTAAAATGGCAAATTGTTCAGATCACCAAGAATTCCGTCACAAACACCTTTCGCTCTGTTATGAGCTTCTGTGTTAATGTCGTTATTAGAGCCGATTTCCGACTCGCTGTGTTTTAGATGTGACATGCGATATATCGATAGTTCACTCACCTCGCAGGTGAAAGTTCTTGTCGCCATGATAGATGGAGCGACACTCTTGTGGCAGAGCGCTCCTAGACAAGGTCACGAACGTCAGTGGCGGATTTCCGTGCTCAAAACATGATGGATAAAAGTTTTTCTTTTCTGGTAAGTGTCGTAGAATGTGGTACACGGTAGCGTAGTTCGTTGAGGCACTATGCTACAAGCCGAAGGTCGTGGGTTCGGTTTCCGATGAGGTCATTGGATTTTTTCAATTGACCTAATCCTTCCAGCCGCACTGTGGCCCTGGGGTCAACTAAGCCTCTAAAAGAAATGAGTACCAGGAATATTCTTGAAATATTCTTGGGGGTAAAGAGCGGCCGGCGGGTAAGGCTAACAACTTTGCCGCCATCTATGAGCCCATTGTCTAGAAAATATGGGAGCCTCGACGTCTCACAACCCTATGGGCCTCCACGGCCTGTTACAGGGATACATTTACTTACTTACTTTAGGTGTCATAGAATAAGTGTAAACGGACATATCGATATCTCGCATCGTATCGACTTTTTCGAAACTTCCATTTTAACATTATCGCCCTTCCGTTCACATCTGCTTACCGAGCAATGTGGCACACGTGATAAAGTTTTTAACTTGTAGTCGGGAAATGCTGGGTTCGTCTGTTGTCCTTACTGTTATGTTCTTGGATATCTCAAGGCGGATGTTGGGATAGTATCGTGAAATAATCCACGGCTACTTTCCGAATCCTTGCAAGTTAATTCAGTGCGATAATGCTGTAACCGCTACGCTTGCCTCGCCAGCATTAGATAACCCACGTCCATTCATCATTATGCGCCTATTCTTTCATGCGTTATCTGACAAACATTCGTTATTCATTGCACACGGTAGCGTAGTTGGTTTAGGCACTACGCTACAAGTCGGAATGTCGCGGGTTCGACTGCCGATGACGTCATTGGATTTTTCAGTGGACCTAATCCTTCCAGCCTCACTATGGCCCTGGGGTAGACTCAGCCTGTAACAGAAATGAGTACCAGGAATCTTCCTGGGGGTAAAGGTGGCCGATCGGCGCGTAAGGCTGACAACTTCACCCCTATCTGTGAGCCGATTGTCTAGAAAAATGCGTGAGGCTCGACGTCTCACAACCCTGTGGGCCTCCATGGCCTGTTACAAGGATACCTTTAAATTTTACCTATTGTACCCGTATTCCTGTTACATTGTTCGTTTGTTCTTCAGCATCACCGTCTGTAACTTGCCGTTTCTTACTCCTGGAAGTTCTGAGCAGAATGCCCAGTGGATTTGATCGAGTCCACTGACTGACAAGGATTGTTGTATGAGTATGGACTGCAAGGGACCTTAGTTACGTTCATCTCCCTNCCCCCCCCCCCCTTCACAGTTTTGATTATCTCACTCACACCTTTCCATACTTCTGCTCTTGCGCATGTCAGAGGCCTGGTCAGAAAAGACGGCCTGTACGTTGTTACTAATTTTGTAGCTTCTCATTATGTAAGTGGCTCCGTTGTCCAGTTACGTCATGTCTCTTGTGCTCCTTTGTTCCAAATGAAGTTATAAAGACGAGTGACATGATCGTGCAACTGTCGGTGCGTTAACTGCTTGCTCGCTTCCTACTAGGAGCAACGTGGAATTGAGGGTACAGCCTGTTCAGACACATAGGCTAGGCCAGGGCTCTCATACTTCATGATACCTGAACCCCTGAAATAATATAAATATACGTAACCTCCCGCCTCATCTGAACCATGAGGTAGTGTAGTTAGTTGAAGCACTGTGCTACAAGCCGGAAGGTCGCGGGTTCTATTGCCGAATGACGTGAATCGTCCTAGCCCTTACAGTCGACTCAGCCTTACCAGGAATCTTCCTGGAGGTAAAGGGCGGCCTCCACGTAAGGCTGACAACCTCACCGCCATGAGTAAGCCGATTGTTTAGAAGATGTGGGAGCCTCGGCGTCTCACAACCCTATGAGACTCCACGGCTCGTTACAGAGATAGCTTTACCCTTACACCCCTCATGACGGTCAGCGAATTGTGCACTTGTACATATTGCCAGACTGTACCATTACAGGAAGGACATAAAAAGTTTTACATCCACAGAAACATATACCTGTACAGTCACAAAAAAAAATGGCGAAATGCTTCCTCGGCTTCACCTGTGTTCTCCTAATTTCCTATATTAAGTGTTATTTACTTATTTAATCGTAGAGTTGTGCTTCTTGAGACCCCATTTAACTCGGTCGAGATAGTGACTAGCCTACGAGTTGGACGACTGAGGATTCACAGTTCGATTCCCGACGACGTGAACAAGATGTTTTTTTTTTCTATTCTCTGCAAAGTCCAGACTGGATCTTGGGTGGTGGTGGACTCCAGAGCCGGTCTGGACGTTGCGGAGAAGACAAAAATGTTTTTCCTTTGACAGGAATTGAACCCCGAGTCCTCAGTCCAGCTTATAGCTTAGTCGCTGTATCTACTGAAATGTGCCGATTACTGCTGAGTCAGTGGGATACTTGTTGTTTGTACAATGCGATTTGTAATTTAGTGTTCTGCTAGCCTTGGGCAAATAATATACGTATTTTTATTTAGCAATTATACAGGATGTGTCAACTATTCTGGGTTCACGCATGATCCTGTAGTATGTATAATGCGATTTATAATTTAGTGTTCTGTTAGTGTGATAGCTTCGGTGAATACGAGACTTTCTTCCAACTGTTAAGGAGGATTTACAAATTATCCTGTATGACGCAGTTCTTAATTTAGTTAGTAGATAAATTAGTAATTTATTTTACTTTCAGGTAAGTGGGTCTATGTGTGGCTTGGATACCGCGGTCATCAGTTCTTACTGTCACCATGACAGTAAGTTGAACTGAAATATCCGAAATCCCACTTAAACCCATTTCTTTGGTACAGGCCCTACGGGTTAACCTCACCAGTACAGATGTTGGGGTAGTGTTTGGGCCCTGTTCATGTGACCCTGCCCACTCCCTTCTTGATTTACTGCGATTCTAACCAATTTCTGCGTCACAGCTTGAACTTCGTAGAATTTCTGTCCAGTAAATCAGTTACAGCTATAGAAGCGTCTCACGCATGCGCCATGTGAAAGAAGTAGGTGGAAGTGGAAGAATAACCGACAATTTTATTGTCACGTCAGCGATTAGAGATGTTCTCTGTGCCGCCGTATGATTGGTTTTGTGTGTTGTTGGAAACCATAATCCAAGTCCTGCCGAGCAGGATGGCACAGCGATAATATGCCCAAGTCACATGTGGAAGGTGCGCGGTTCGAATCTCGACCGGTTTAGAGGCTATCCTGATCAGTTTTACATGGTTTTCCTCATTTTTTCCCTGTGGATACAAGACCGCACCTTGAAATATGCAATGACCGCGAGCTGAGTCGGTATAGTGACTAGGATGCGGGGAGGATTTCCGGTGACACTGGGGTTTCGATTTCCTGTGAGGTTAAGGGATTTTTCTCTATTACCGCCTCCGGGTTCCATTCCGACTCTTGTTCGACTGGCACTGGGGATTATTTCCCGGTTGGAGCGTAAAGCTCACCGCTCATTTTCATTTAAAACCGGCGTTACGAATGTGTGGAGTTATACCTCCACTCCAAGTTCACGACGTGGTGGTTAATTAAAGACGGAGGCAACTTCACCTTTTTTTTTCCTTGGCACTACAGCCCCAGTGGGCCTAGGCCTACCTCCATGAATTTCTCCGTTCACTTCGGTTTTTCTACATCTTACACATTCGGTAGGACTCCTTGGGCGGGTGATCAGCTCGTCGCAAGGCCTCTACCTGTACACAGACACAGACAAACGCACACATACAAACTAAACCTCCATGTCCTGAGTGGGATTCGAACCCACGATCCCGGTTTCCAAGCGAGCGAAGACAGTACATGCCTTAGACCGCTGGGCTACCGTGACCGGCAACTTTACCTTTTACCTCATCTTATCTGTTCACCATTAATTATTATATTCTCGTATTTTATAACATTATGTAAGAAGAGTTCTGTCTTGTGGTATATATCGCCGTGTAGTCCGTTGAAGGTGAACCGACGTTTCTGGGGAACATGTCGTTTCCATCTTCAGGGTAGTAGAATAAGCCAAACAGAAAGCAGCGTGAAGCAGGTAGCAAGCAGAGCTCTCAAAGGACTACATGGCCTTATATCCCAGAAGATAAATTGTTTCATAACCAAAGCTGCGCGGGCCTCAAATTGGACATGACTTACTCCGTTGAAACTATGCAGTTAAATTGTCCGAGACTCAAATTCAGACTTTGAACGGTCTTAATCAGTGCCACGTCCTTACCCTACTGTGAATTTCTAGTAAAGTGAATCCGAACATGTATGCCATGGCTATTCAAACAAACAAACTCCGTGATTTTAGTCCGCAAGCGAACTATACCGACCGAGCGACCGCCGCTTGTTTAGCTTGCTAGTGCCAACTTTTGCGGATAGGGGGTGTTGCGTGGTCAGCGCAATGAATCCCCACGGCCGTCAATTTCGGTTTTTTAGACCGGAGCCCCCATTTCCTTGAAATAGCTCCTCAATTATCATCACGAGGCTAATGGATCCCGTTCCAGACCCACTACTCCGAAAAAATCTGGTAGCGTAGAGAATCGAACCCGGACCTCTAAATCTGTAGTCAGGAACGCTGACTAGTAGACCACAGAGGCTGTCATGCCATTTGGTAGGGACGCCGAGAAGTTGAAGGAAGAACAAACAAGCAGTATAAATTCCAGGGTAAGTTTACTTAGTTGTTAATGTCTGTGGCTGGCTGTAAAAGTTTCGCTGTATGAAGGAGGCGGTGGGGAGTTCATTGCAGTCGGGGAAGGAAATGGTAGTAGCCGCCCACTTTCCACTCGTCACTCACATTCTTTTGTTTTAATGAGAGAACCGGCAGACGTGTTTTGGCAGTAACAGTGGCGCTAGTGTCGCGCTGGTTTACCGTAACAGTGGAAGGGAAACCGTGAGGATTGTTTTGCATGTTGTTGCTGCGTGTGGGTATATTCTCAGATCTCGTTTACACCAAATGGAGGTTGTTTTGTTTTCATTTTACTTAAATATTGTACAGGTTTTGTGATTTCCATGCCGATGACAGTAGCTTCGCGGTCTAAGGCATGAACTTTCTTCCATCGTGGTTCGAATCCCAGTTAAGGCATGGATGTTTGCCTGCGTTTTTCCTGTGTTTGTGTTTTGGTTTTAGGCAGAGGCCTTACGACGGGCTGATCTCCCATCCAAAGAGTCTTACCGACTGTGTATAGGATTATGTCCAACGACAGGACAGTGGAATTATAGAAAGATAGTGAGCTGTATAACCGGCGGAACCGCAGGAGCGGATGCGATTGTGTGCAAAGTACGTGTGTAATAGGGAAAAAACTGTAGAAGGTATAGTTGGTTACTTGGTAGGTAAATGCGGTATATATCCCAGGGAATGTTGTGTTTATCACGTTTATATAATTGCTTCCTGTATTATCGGCAGGAAGTTGCTGATAAGTAGTGTCGTGCTGAGAAAATCAAGCAGGGAATTCGAATGTTGTTTTCATGAAGGAAACTGCGAAGTGTTTGTGTGCCTGAGTTTCCTTATCCGAACTGTTTATGTGCTTATTTATGGCTCACTTAACATTCATATTTCTAGCACAGCATAGACTGAGGGTGTTTGAGAACAGGGCGCTGTGGAGAATATTTGGACTGAAGAGAGATGAAGTGACAGGAGGTTGGAGAAAACTGCATAATGAGGAGCTTCATAACTTCGCCAGGTGAAGGCTGGCGGCCATCTCAGACTTCCTTCTCTGACTCTCAAGACTTCCGTAATGACAGATGGTCTTCGTTACATAGCCTCGGCAAGGACCGCACAGAAAACGTTTCTTCCATTATTCCATGCGTTTCACGGCCGTCACATGACGGCTACTGAGCCATAGCTTAGCAACGGCTGACTCTGCTAGCTTCACAATCATGGCTTTGAGCAGACATGCCACAATATATTTACACCGATCAAAGTAGAGTCGTACCTCGGTTTTACAGGTAAACGCGTTCCCGAAAGGGGAGATGGGCGTGAGTCGAGGTCATTGAAACATGGGACGTATAGGGTTACGTTCCTGGAGCTCAAGGATCACACCCATTTCGCAGTATTCTACCTCCCCCCCATTACCTTATAATTCTGCTGTCTTTGTTCTGTTATCAATAAAGTCCAGTGACGTTTCGGAAGAACGTTTCGTGTCCGCCTTCAGGGATCATACATAAGTCAGTCTGTTAGAAGACAGCGGCGAGTAGGGAGAACATCACATCCCACAGGACCCTTCTTCAGTCACCTCCGTGTTAACTTCACTTCCGCTGAGCTTTCTGTGGGGCCATTTAATCCAATCCATATTTTGACACCCTGTTTCTTTAAGATACGTTTTTAATACGAGGGAGAGTAAGTAAGTAGGTCACAAATGAATATAAAACGTAAAACATGTGATATTGGAACTTGGAAAAAATGTTTATTTCTCGGCACATCCTCCACCAACGCTGATACACTTCTCCCTGCGGTTAGAAGCTGGCAGCACAGAAGTCTGTTGACTGCTGTCTCAGCCACTTCCGCATCTGCGTTTCCACCTCTACGTCATCAGTAAAACGTTTACTGTGTTTCTCGGCCCAGCTGTGAACCGCTTTACGCAACAAACACTTCCCACCCTAAACAGGAAACATTTCTTTATGAATATCCTTTGCATTGAGGTCGTTTGCCCAGAGAAAATGCACAACAGAACTTCGCTCTTCGGTAGAACACTCCTCAAGCACGGTCGCCATGTTTACTACAGAAACCAGTCCCTGAACATGCGCATGCGCGTCTGCTACCTAGACTCTCATGAAGCTGGAGTGTGCTGCTGCCTAGCGACACATATAAAAATCCTATTACATCAATTGCAGCTGCTTTACTTCCATTTGTGACCTGTTTACTGACTCTCCCTCGTATTATCATGCACCTGTGCCTTCAGAGTGGCCCCTGTCACATCTTGCGGTAGAAACGTGCGTATCTTTTGTAGCCGTCACGTGATCTGAACTCATCAACGATACGTATTTCGTGAAGGCTATTAAACTTGTGAAGCTCCACATTATGCAGATCTCTTCATATTCCTGTCACTTCGCCCCTCTCGGCAATTTACTTTAGGGGGCCCATACACGTACGAGTCTGGCTCGCGAGCCAGACTCGTACGTGTATGGGCCGGCTACTGATTTTAAGCCTTACAGTGATTCATTGTTGGGGCTGAGCAGGGTGGTCACTATTCATATTGTGGCCATCTGCATTATAATAACGATAGCCTGGTAAGTGGATGCCAACATTTCGGAGGAATATACTGCCTCCAGCATCAGGGTAGAAGATGAAAGCAGTATGTTCCTTATAAAAATTGGTACTCATTTATGAGACTAATCGGTGTTATAATCCAGCAGACCATGACATTTTAAATTAATTATATGCTTCTGGATTGACATGCGTTGGGTGGCGAACTGTGGAATGGCCCGAAGTAGGCGATGACTTTGCGTGACGTGTCTCAGTGATGCTCGCGTGTTTCCACAGCTGTAATGTGTAAGCGTCTGATGTCAGCGCCGGCAGTGCAACCAGTGAACTAACAACTGCCTTTAGCAAATGGCTGTTTCCATCATGGTCGCCTTTGGGTCGGCTGGAGCCTGTGACGACAGAACCAGAGGTAACGACAAGTCATAACCCCACATTAAACATGCATAGACACATAAAGTTAAGTCACTAAGAAGTTGCTTTTGTTATCTGTTTGTACAGTCAGTGTTTTTTTTTTACCTGGCCTTAAAAAAATAATGTAACAGGCCGTGGAGGACCATAGGATTGTGAGACGTCGAAGCTCTCACATTTTTCTAGACAATCGGCTCACAGATGGCGGTGATGTCAACCTTACGAGCCGACCGCCGTTTGCCCCGAGGAAGATTCCTGGTACTCATTTCTGTTAGAGGCTGAATGTACCCTAGGGCCATAAAGTCATTGGAAGGCTTAGATGAATTGAAGAAATGCACTGACCTCATCGGAAATCAAACCCGCGGCCTTCCCGCTGGCCGTTCTGGATAGAATGTGCTGTGGATTTGATCGAGTCTGCTGTAAGAAGATCCGGGATAGCTCAGTTGGTATATGGACCAGGCTACTTTCTGGACGTCTGTGGAATCGATGTTCGACTCCCGGTTGATGCAGTAGATTTTGTCTTCTCAATGACTTCCTGATTGGCTGTGGGGCCCACCCGACCTCCTGTGCAGTGGGTGCTGGGGGATTTCCCCGGTGGTAACTCTGCATGGGCGTGAAGCTGACCACTTATAGAAGCGAAGCTTTACCTCCACTCCCCCATATATCTCCATGGCATGGTGCGTAATTAATGAAGGATTGTAGGGCGTTATGTGTTAGTACAGGATCTTAGTTACAGTGCGTCACCATCCCTCCCACAATGTAGCTGCAAGCACTGCCCGGCTGCTTCTCGCAACCCGAGAGTCAGTTCTCAAAACATGACCTTCAATGATTCAGTATTGAGGGGGTGGGTTTCCCCATGCACCGCGACTGATAGTCTATTGTACATCCCCCTTTTAATTTCTACCGTCTCCATCCCCTACCGATACTGGTGCTCCCTATCAGCCCCTTTCTGCCAGCGAGGTTTCTACCCTCTACTTGGCAGTGTTATCTAATAGTTAGTCCCTCCTCTGGCAGTGGTACCTAATACTTTAGCCCCTTTCTGCCAGCGAGGTTTCTACCCTCTACTTGGCAGTGGTATCAAATAATTAGTCCCTTTCTGTCAGCGAGGCCGTCCCTCCTCTGGCAGTGGTACCTAATACTTCCCCATCTATCGGAGGCATTGGAAACTATTTGGGCGGAAAACTTTTTGACCTAATTTAGCTCAGAGGCCTCCTAGAGGCATGAGGTTCTTTTACGTGCCGTAAATCTACGACACGGGACCCACGGCTTAAAATCCCTCCCGGAGGACTTGTTCCCTGAATTTTTCCGCCCTTAAAAATTCCACGACTTCCGCCGGGTTTGAACCCGCGTACCTTGAGTCATGAGGTGGGAACGTTACCCCTAGACTACGGAGGCCGCAAACATGACCTTAATGACGTCTGTATCTCAGGCTGTAGTGTTAAATGGCTCGAAGATAGGCCGATAAGTGAAACACAAATACGGTACTGAAACGTCACTGATAATGGAATTTTTGTAAAAAAAAAAAATGTAACCTGTATTAATTGACCTTCTACGCCTCAGGTGCCCTGTGACTCACAGATACGCGGGACGCCGTGTACAGGAACAGTGATCAGTAATACAGTTTGACAGGGGTGGCCACACTGTTCTCGAAAACACATTATTCGGACATCTGTTACAATATGAAGAGTACTATCTTCTGGGGTGTATGGCCGTGTAGTCCGTTGAGAGTCAACGGATGTCTCGGAGGAACATATCGTCTCCGTCTTCAGGGTCAAACAATAAGTTTTTTTGCTCCGTTTATAATTCGGCCCTGAAGATGAATGCGGTATGTTCCTCCGAAACGTCGGTTGACTTTCAATTCACTACATGGCGTTATGCCCGAGAAGATGGAGTTCTCTACGTAACCACTGCTGTGAGGACGTCAAATCCTATGTATAACACATCTGCAGACTGGACCTACCGCAAACTACACCAGTCTGTAAGGTATTCAACGTTAGGAGCTATCCCTGGAGGCCCACAGGGTTATGAGACGTCGAGGCTCCCACATTTTCTAGACAATCGGCTCAAAGATGGCTGTGAGGTTGTCAGCCTTATGTGCCGTCCGCGCTTTACTCCCCAGGAAGATTCCTGGTACTCATTTCTGTTAGAGGCTGAGTCGACCCCAGGGCCGTAGTGCGGCTGGAAGGATTAGGTCAACTGAAAAATCCAATGAATAAGGTATTTTGCGTAAGCGGCTGAAAGTAGGACCGTCGTTGTTTTCTTCCACTTACGCAAGAAGACCTTTTAATATATTTAATTGATTTCAACTAATTACTTTTTAACATATACAACTTATTTTGACTACGTTAACATTTTAGTCTTGAGAACGAAATGCTTTTGACTTGTATTCTGGATGTTCCCGGTTGGAACATCAACCCAGACACACAGTGTGCTGAAGTTCGTGGTATTATTCAGTGCCTCCAGGCAAATGCCGGAAGAGCACTTTAGTGAATCCAAGGCCGAGTCCCTTCGCGTCATCTCCAGTTCATTATTTCACGAATCGGCCTTCCACTCTTCACTGTAGTTAAGGAAACTGACAGTGTCGCTAAATACGAGAAACAAGCGGAGCGGATACCGTTCTTCTTTTGTTTCTGGGTGACGTCACAGTTATGGTGGCATGCAGGAAGGTCGGAGCCGTGTAATGTGTTTCATTATTTATATTTTTTTGTTTTCAGTACTCGTCCTCGTATATTTTAATTTCTCTCTAAACGATAACACGAATTTTGTGTTATTTTCCGTGCTGTGTTATGCAGTATGAAATTTTATTGCTCCAACTGTAGCCCAAATGACCCGTTATAATTAGATGGCTGCAACATTTGATAACCTCTGCACTTTCTCATCTCTTCTCTCACACACGCACGCGCACAAATCCCACCTCCCATCTGGCGATAGATATATGTACTATCAAAGGGTCATCGCATTCACACATGACGTCACTTAAAACAGTTGACGGTATTACAGCGGATTTCGGGCTCTGCTAACGCAGGGGTTCTCAAACTCCGCGATAACACAATTCTGTAAATTAAAATAATAGTGCAGTTGGTAATGGCGACAGACGAAGGGTCATGGTTCGAGTCCCAGTAGGGTCAAGATTTTTCTCATCTCCACGTGGTCGAGACCGGTTCTGGGCCCCACCCAGCCTCATATCCAATAGGTGCTGGGAGTAACGCACGGAGCCGGGATAGCGCAGTCGGTATAGCGACTGGCTACGGTCTCGACGACCTAGGGATCGGAGTTGGAGTCCCGGTAGGGCAAGAATTTCTCTTCTCAGTGTCATCCAGACCGGTTCTGGGGCTCACCCAGTCTCGTATCCAATGGGTATCGGGGGCTCTTTCCTCGGGGGTTAAAGTGGTCGGGGTGTGGAGCTGACCACTCACATCAAACTAGTGCAGAGGTCAAGAAAACGTGGATCTATACACCCCCTCCCCATCTCCTCCATGGCGTAGTTCTTAATTAGTTAAGCACGGGAACAACTTTACCTTTTACGGGAGGTAAAGCCGCCGGGGCGTGAAGCTGACCACTCAGCTCCAACTATTTGCCGAGGTTAAGAATATTCATATTCGTATCATAGTCATATCCGTGACATTTTTACCAAAGAAGGGAAGACTTCAGCCCACGCCGCGCCTGGGTATGGTCCGTCCTTCAAGGATATTTTTATTGACCACTGTCTGCTGGCATGGCAAGAGGTTTCTCCGCATCAGGATCCATTCCTATAGGTAGCAGAGCACAGTTACGTTAATCCCCTGCACCAAATGCACCTCACAAGGGTCACATAACGTCTCTATAGGGCCATCTGTTGACGATAATTACGATGACGACTTGTTTGGGCCGACAACAAATGGACCCAGAACCACTATTATCTCTTCATTGGGTGCTGTTACTGGCAATTCGTGAGCACTTCCGGTCTGTCTAAATATCTGTAGTGTTCTCGCTACCGATCGCAGTGCCATGAACTGTCTTCACCCGCTCAAACATTGGGATCGTGTGTTCGAACCCCACGTGAGGTAAGCATGTCTATGTGCGTTCATTCTGTGTTTGTGCTGCCCTGTGTCCAGGTAGGGCTTGCGACGGGCTGATCCCACGTCCGAGAGTCCTACCGACTGTGAAAGATGAAGCTGAAGAAGCGGCCAAGGTCTGTCAAAGGGCTGTAGGTGTTTTCGGTGCGATTAACTGGTTAATTAGCATTGGTTGTTATGAAATTCATCTGCAGTAGCCAGCTACAAGATTCAAATCAGACTTACTTAGCATGACATCAGCTCAACTTTGTCTTAAGCAGCTCACGACCACTTCATTGGCATGTCTCACCTGCAAAGGAAATATTGTCATGTTTTAGTGATGTAAACATGCAGACCTTGCCATGCGTGTTTACTGCGAATTAGCAGACACTGTAACGGTGTTCTTAAGGCCTTGTATTTAACCCTTCAAAGCCCAGTGGTCACTATATGTACCACATGTTTTGACACACTAAAACGCTGCATTATGCCCACACAGTGTATCTGTGTGTTCCGTACGGTTCTCACAGCAATGAGTGACTCTTTCCCTTAACAGCAGTAACCGGTTGGGCGTTGTAGCGGTGACGTGTGGAGGCAGGATCGAATACCTCCACCGTAACCCTGCAGGTCGTAGGAGGCGACGAAAAGGGAAGTTTCGAATGTGAGGCAGTAAAATATGGTCACGAGTACCACGGGACTCGGATACGAGAATGACTGCGCTGGCGAGGGCCAGCAGCAAATATGAACGACAGACCCGTTCCCTCATCAGAGAGAGCGCCCCACATCAACAGACCCGCAACTATGTGACAGTAATACAGATCTGGCAGTAAGCCCCAGATGGTGCCTTGTTCCAAGACAGACTGGCCGACTCACCGTCGGTCGTAACGCAAGAATCTGATTGCTATTGAGCCCTTAGGGCTGGACTGCTGGCTGGAAGTCAGTTTGCATCCGGCCTCGGTTCTACAGGAATTGCTGAGTTGGCACCAAAACCCCCCTTGCACTGCTTGCTTCACCTGCAGCCCTCCCAATGATAACATCAAAATTTCGCCCTAACGTAGCCCTCATAATGTTAGATCAAATTTCACTATAACGTAGCCCTTCCAACGTCATATGCATTGCATCTACCAGAAGGACGAGTGGGCGCTGCCTGGGAACCTTCAAAACCGGAGATTATTTCTTACTCCCTCCCAAAAAATTTAGTGCCTTTCTTAGGGTCTTACTCTTATATTCTCTCTCTCTCTCTCTCTCTTACTAAGTCTTTAAAGAGTGAATTTCTTCTAAATACTATGCAAAAATTCAGTCCTTACCTCTCAGGAAACACATTACGCCCAACCGGTTTAATCTGTTTAGGGAAACAGTCCATCTTTATCACAAGAACCGTACGGAACACACAGATACACTGCGTGGGCAGAATGCAGAGTTTTAGTATGTTCAGTCCGTACCTCACAGGAAACATTACGTCTCCGCTACAGAGCCCAACCGGTTAATGCTGTTTAGGGAAACAGTCGCTGTTTGCTGTGAGAACCGTACGGAACACACAGATACACTCTGTGGGCAGAATGTAGGGTTCTAGTGTGTTAAAGTAGGCGGTACATATAGTGTGACCACTGGGCTTTGAAGAGTTAGGCTAGCTACCCCCTGTTGCTACTTTGTTCATTTGGATATCTGTGGCATTGCCACCGGAAGTGAGATAACCCCGGTTTGGTGGCAGGCAGGCACTGCAGGTCACATAAAATGATAACCCACAGGCGTATGGACTGCCCGCCCTTCCTCCATCAGTGTGGGCACAAAGTTTGGCTGGGTGAAGAGACTACAGCGCCGTGTATATGAAACGGAGCGATTGCGGTGAGGCAGTGTGATATGACAGCGAGCATGTAGCACGCATAGTGAAATTTAGAAATGCATATAAATCTTTAACCAAATAATAGAAAGAGGCGACTTTAGACCTAGTCGTAGATGTGATGATAGGAGTGGTGTAAAACGAAATAAGCTATGGTTTAGGGGCTTGATGGTCTAGGGGCCACAAGAGAAGTTGGCCTCCAGCTTAACTAATTATACACTGCTCTATGAAGGCGTACGACGGAGTAGAGGTATAACTCCATGTATTCTAAACGTGGGCACTGGGTGGAGATGAGTGGTCAGCTTCACACCCCGGCCGCTTTACGTCCGGGAAAGCAGCCTCCTCCAGTATAGGAGGCTGAGTGGGCCCCAGAGCCCAGCTACCGAGAACTAAAACTCAGTCACGTGACAAAGACAGCCTTCTGTTGTAGAACTCGGATGGTAACTGAACACTTTCAGATTGGAATGACGTAAACAGCGCACACGGGAACTGTGACATTGCCTTACGCGGTTCAGCTGTGTGATCGTTGCTAAGCAACGTATCCGCGCAGTTACACATATAGCAACATACATTGCAGCCTTAACCTTTCCCCGAAACAAAAATTGCGCAGTCGGTATAGCGACTGGCTGCGGGCTGGGAGGAGTTCGAGTCTCGGTAGGGGGCAAGATTATTCTCTTCTGTATGCCGTTCAGACCGGTTCTGGCGCCCACCCTGCGTCCTTCCATCCAATGGGTTCAGGGAGCAAGACGGCCGGGGCGTGAAGCTTACCGTTCACCTCCAACTAGTGCCGATGTTAGGTTAAGCGTAGGGGCAACTTTACGTTACCATCTTTATCACAGGTTAGGGGCCTCGTGAAGTCTTAATCCGACCCTTGGGTTAGATCTTAGACACGTGAGAGTGTGCTTCAGCATAGGGTCCAGCGGCGGGGTTGTGTGAACCTTGTGGTTCCATAAGCGACAGAGAGTTTCTTCAAAGTTTGGTACACTGTAGGAAGGTTTTGTCACTAGCCGCCATATTGCAGTCATGTAAGCTTACTCAAAGTGAGAAGCCGCCCCGAGGGTTGTGCCCACATGAGAGCCATCCTATAGCTCAGATATCAGTTTTGTCTTTCTCCCTGTAAGATATATTGTGAGGGTGGGCGGCTCTTGCCGCACAAGGGGTAATCCGTAACGGGGAATCCCCGGGGGATAGCTGGTCATGCAATGTAGGCGTCTCGCGTCAACCTCGTGTAGATATGAACCTTTTCCCGATGTCCACACATGCGCAGAGGGGCAAAGATCTGAGATTGCCTGTGCTCATCCCGGAGCGTACGGTGTAGTGTTACCGATTTCTTGTTCGAGAAGTCCCGAGTTCGGTTCATCGTCCCGCCACCGGACATCACTCTGTTTGATAAATGAACGTACCCGTCTGTTTTTTCTTTAAACTTTAATTTGACAGTATTTAAGTATTAATTTATTACGTCGGAAGAGGTCAGCCAGAATAGGGCCCATGCTAGAAGCTGTACGGTCACGGAATCGGGGTTTATTTCCCGGCAGGGACAGAAATTCTGTTCTTTTCAACATTGTCCAGACCGGCTCTGGAGTTCACCCAGCCCTGGATAAAGCTGCTGAAACTGACCACTCACCTCCACCACGTGCAAAGGTTAAGACTGCGTGGAGCTGTACTTTTACTCCCCATTCGCCTTCATGATGCGGCACAGGGCAACTTCACCTTATCTTAGCCCTTTGAAACCCAGTGGTAGCGCTGTTTACCACATGTTTTAACACACTGAAACTCTGCATTTTGCCCACACGGCGTGTCTGTGTGTTCCGTATGTTTCTTACAATAAACAGCAACTGTTTCCCTAAACAGCATTAACCGGTTGGGCTTTGTTGGGGAGGTGTAGTGTGTTTCCTGTGAGGTGCGAACTCAGTACCTCCACCGTAGCCCTGCGAGAGGTAGGAGACGAAAAGGGAACCCAGTGCCTGCGCGGTATAACCGGGCTACACTGTTCCTGGGGGATATAAATACGGGGACCTGGCCCTCTAGGTTGGGAGAGTCTCGAATCTGAGATAGTAAAATGTGGGCACTGAGTCCCGTGGGACTCGGACATGAGAATGACTGCGCTGGCGAGGACCAGCAGCACTTGCAAACGACAGACCCATCCTCTCGTCAAGGAGGATGTTACATAAGAACTATAACCGCAAGCGCTGAGTTGGAAAATAAAATCACTGGTCGTGAGGTCTCAAGGGGTTTGTCACCAAGACGAACTGATTGGCAGCAAACCGCCAGTCGTAACATAACTCTGACTTTGTGACAGCCTTTAAAGGGTTAATATCGCTTGAATTTTGGCACTGCAGACGATGGTCTTAATCCACATGTTTATCGACTTGCTTCTTCAGGCAAGTCGCGTGAGTCATGTTTACGTAAGTCGCCCACGAGGAGGAGACATGCAAGTCCCTTTTCGTATCGAAGTTCGGTTTTCCCGTCAGCATCTCCACTCTACAGTCTAGTTATTTCCTGGTGGCCGCTAAGTTTTCCTCTGCGCATAACAGTCTCAGACTTGTCGAACAGATGTCCTTCCGGTCAGTTTGATCATACTTGCGCACGTAGGAGGTCGGGGATATTGCACCAGCAAGAAAGAAGGTAAAGGTGAAATTTGCAGTGGTCACTCACGAGTCCGTAACTCCTGTATGCCAGAAAGCACGGCGCGTCTTGGCACAGCGCAGGAAGATGGCACGCATGCGTACACCGTAGAACGGGCTTTGAGAACTATAGATGACAGATTACAGAAGCCATGCTATCTGAGCAGGGTCAACCATTATAGGAAAATTAGGAACAGAACGCAAAGGACAGCATTCGGAAAATATTCCTTTGTAAAGAGGACCATCCAGTTTTTGCACCAACTACCAGCAGATGCTTTATGGACTGTCTGTGGTAACCCAAGTAATTTAAAAAAAATGGTTAGGGAAGTGGGAAATGAGATGAAGTGACGGTGGAAATTTGTCCCTGTTCTTAATTAATTAAGCACTACGCTATGAAGGCGTATGGGGGGATGGATATATAGTTCCACATTTTCTTGACCTCGGCACTAGATGGAGGTAAGTGATCAACTTCACGCGTCGGCCATTTTAGCCCCCCACCCCTAGGAAAGACCCCGGTACCCATTGGATAGGTAGGTTAGGTTGGACCCAGGGCCAGTATGGACGCTGTGGAGAACAGTAGACTCTGTTGTCGTGCCGGCGGTCGATTCCCGGTCCTCTAAGCAGTAGCCTGTGATATATCCCGTCTCCCGGATACAGAGCAGGGAAATTCATTTTGAAGTGTCCGTCCGGTATATCAGTAGTCGGATCTCTGCGCAGGGAACGGATTTCCCGTGCAGTGGCTGGAGCAGCGATAAACTTCCTGCCCGTATGTGGCTGTGCTTCTGTCTTCAAACCGTCCAAGTTGACGAGACGGTAGACCTCAGTAGCGGTTGGACTGCAATGTCGATAGGAACTTTGTGTCGTGGGTGTATCGTGTATACAGCAGCGGCAAGAGGGTGCTTACTCCTGCAGATATTCCCGTCCCGTCGCATCGTACGAGTGCGCGGTGTGTGCAACAAGGGCATAATTTACTGCTCACTGCCAACTGCCTCCACAAGCGTTCACTAAACGTGTTAACCAAAACCTAATTTAGTTACTGCAGTGATCAAGAATGTAGTTTTTATGGGTATAATGCTGTCACCTGTCCAATAACAACGGGTTCTGGGTTGGATGATTGGATTTACTGACGCCTTATAGTCAACTCGTATTTATAAGCAATACAGTGCTATTGCTGATATACACAATTTACAGTTCGCTGTTGCACGTGCATTAGAATTCTCAGTCGTCATTAGTCGTATCCTGGTAACGAAATTAAAACAGTCTCACTATGATTAAATCTTCCAGTCACACACGAAGTCTTCACAGGCTGACTTCTAATTCTTCTGCAACTACTAACTTCCCGTGGCTCTCTCCTGCCGACAACTGAACTCAGTCTTCATACTCTCTGTCGTACTCCATTGTCTTCCCATTCTCTTGACTTTGTTGTTCCTTCAAACTGTCTCCCTTATATAATCGCGGCACGGACCACGCAGCGCAGAAAAAAAAAAACAGCCACGCTACTGTTGGCCGCGTGTATCGCGCGTTGCATAGCAACGGTCGCGCACGCGGATCACAGAAAACACCGCTCCCGTATTCTTGGCCACGTGTGTGTTAGGGGCGTTGCTATCCCGACTCCATAACATGGCGATGTTCGCGAGAAAAGAAGCATTTTTTTACTCAATAAACGGACCAAAAATCAATTTCAGAGAAATAAACTAAGTTTATACATAAGAAACTTAATTTTGTAGAGGGCTGGAAAGTCCGCTTATCCAGTGGCTTATTTTGGCATTTAATCACCATCTTCTCACCACGAAGTCCTTGGTTCCACAGGGTAATCATTATGTTCTTGAATTCATCATAGACTTAGCGGAATTGGGTTGAAAATTTCGATTCTCTCCTTCCATTTATCATTCCATGAATGCTCCATGCTCATCCATCATCAGAGACCGATAGACAGCAATACCGCAGAACTCTGGTCTCGTCCCATTTATTCATTTAAACAAAACTATGTGCAGGTCTTACTGTCCATCAGGATTGCCACGCCGTGCTCCTTTCGCTCCCCCACTACGCCTACTGGACCTACCCCCACTCACCCTGCCTCTGTGCCGTGGTCGTGTCGGCAGACAGTACTTCCGTTTTGCTGCGAAGTGTTCTCAGTGACGATGCGGGGTACAGGCATACAGTGGCGTGTCTCTCTGAATTTACATGAATTGAATTATGCATACAACTTCACCGCAGGTGCGGACGAATCATTTGTAATGGAAATCCTGGACGGTAGGGGCCGTGCCTCGCGTGTCGTGGTTACGCTCGCCCCTCACTTTCTTGTTTTGTTTCGCTTGGAAACCGACAGTAATCCACATGATTGACATTAACGGTAGTTGGAGGGGACGGTAGTTATGGAGATTTGTGTTTGTTCTGGCACGAGAAGCACCTCAGTCTGTGTAACTTGGCCGCTTTTATTTTGTGTTGGCGCAGATTTGGACCGCACAAGGCTTTCTGCTATGTAAAAATAATTCTGAATTAATAATAAAATTTTATGCTGAGCATTTCTTACGGCAAAACAACTGTAGCTATTTATGTATATACTCTTTATTTATCCCTTCCTCTTACGGTGTCGAGGTTGTTTTCTGATCATTTTAGAGACGGTAGGACTCCTTGGATGAGTGATCAGTTCGTCGCAAGGCCGCTACCTAAACATAAGACAACACAAACACAGAATAAACACATATCAAACATACGTTCCCTGTGTGGGATTCGAGTCCACGATACCGGCTTCCGGGCGAGCTTTAGGCTAGGAACACACACAGTGACATCGGTCGTACGGAAAAATATAGTACGATTTTTTTTGCCGTACGACCTCCTTTTCACACTAGAGCGCCGACTGTCGTACGGTAGATGTCGCATGTCGTCTTACGTATGAAAGCTAAGACATGAATCGTACAGACGTCGTGCGACCGATGTCGCTGTGTGTGTTCCTAGCCTAAGACCGCTCGGCTACCGTGACCGACCTGTATATATTCACTGCACGTTAATTACTACGTGTTTCGGCCATCATAAGTTTGTTTATTCACTGTTGGCTGCTTTATTCACCACTTAAATTAGCCATTGTTTATAGTTGGTATACTTGGTGCTGTCGGTTTGGTGTATTGGGGTGGTATGATACTCTAGAATTCCTTGTAAAAGGTAAAGTTGCCCCTGTGCTTAACTAATTAAGCACTAAGCCATGACATATGGTGGAGTGGATGTATAGATCCACGTTTTTCTTGACCTCGGCATTAGTTGGAGGTGAGAGGTCAGTTTCACACCCGGTCCTCTTTACCACCTGGGAAACAGCCCCCCGTACCCACTGTATGGGAGGCTAGGTGGGCCCCACAGCCGGTCTGGACGACATGGAAAAGTGAAACTTCTTCACCCTACCAGGACTCGAACTCCGACCTCTCGGTCATCCAGCCCGTATTCAGTCGCTATACCGACTGAGCTATCCCGGCTCCTCAGAAAGTACATTTTAGTAAAACTCTCCATTATCAAATTTCATGAAAATCCGTTGGACAGGCTGACGTCAGGCGAACTTAATGGGAGCTTCGCAGCAGTGTGACCGCGTCTGAACAGAAAGATCAGGAGACAGTAAGCTGTCTAGCGTCTCTCTGAATGCCTGTGTTCAGAGTCCTTACAGGAGACCACACATAGGCAGGTCTTCCTGGATTGAGTTTTACCGCGAAGATGGAGGCAGAACATTCATACAGAACGATAATGCCTGTCTACCCGACTAGACGGCTTCACATTCCAGAACACCGCTATCTTAACATTCCCCGCCTTGAGAACCTAATTGAAGTTTAGATTACCTTAGGGTATGTATCAGACAGGAGGCGGGATAGCCCAGTCGATATAGCGAGTGGACTATAGGCTGTACAACCTAGGGGTCGTGGTTGGATTCCCGGCAGGGTCACTAGAGTATTCTGCACTCAATAACCTTCAGTTCTGGGGCCCACTCAGCATCCTGTACGATGGGTACCGGGGCCTATTTCCATGTGGATAAAGCAGCCGGGACGTGAAACTGACCATTCATCTCCATCTGGTGCCGAGGTCAAGAATGGTGGAGCTGTACCTCCACTGCCACGTACATCTTCATGATGCAGTGCTTCATTAATTAAGCCGGGGAGTAACTTTACCCTTTCGTGTATGTGGGTCACATATGCCCATGTGTGACATGTCATTTTACGTTATGTTATGGAGGCTTATGGGGGAATTAGATCTGGGAGCTAAATGGATGTGAGATGTCGGCTTCACGCTCAGCCCGCTTTGGCATCTGTAGATTTGTATGGGAAATTTGATGGCCCATCGAACCTGTCTTGATATTTCGATATTGAGAAGTATCGGTTCAGAGTTGTGAGGCCCCAGGCACAGTGCAGGCAGAGAGCGAAGGGAGGGTATGGATCGGTCCGCCACTGACGCTCTGTTTATGAATGGACCCCTCTGCTTAACCTGCGCTGAACCCTACAAATCACAGTCTATTTTTGGCTAATCCTAATATAAGCGCCTCCATGCTACCGTTTCCGGAAGCAGTCCGCTGCGTGACTGCACAGCAATTTGGCTCAGCCGGTAATGCTTCCGCCTTTATTCGTAAGGTGCATGTTTCGAATCCCGACCGGGACATCGACTATCCTGACTGTATTCCCGCAGACCTCCTAGGCAAATGTATGGATGGTACCGTAAAGTAGGCCACGACTCCTTCCTTCCACATCCTTTCCGATCCATTATTCGTATCCAACGTGAGCATAGAAAACGATGCCTCCAACAATTATTTGATGCCGCGGGAACGTCTGTACCGAGTTATTGCCTAACAACCATATGAGTATTCTCGGACCCACGTTTCCAGCAGTTCTCTTGTTGCGTGCATTCGTTGTCGTGGGGAACATGTTTACTGAACCGTTGCCTAGCAACGAAAGGAGGGATACAATTTACTGAGCCGTTCCCTAGTAACGATACGCAAGCAGAGACAGAGATTGATTGGAGTGTTTTATGAAGTACGCTGTTCAGATGGGCTCAATTTCCATTATACACGTGCATACAAAGTCTTAAAAAGATTGGTTCGGGCATTCCAAATTTAATGTGGGAGGATGACTCACAGACAGCATGGATATCGCATAAGCCTACTTAAGGAAAGTATGCTGAAAATGACTTCATAATGGCGAGATGAATGTCCGCATGTTTGACTTTCGTTTTCTTTTGTTTCAGGTAAGTCCGCGCAAACTTAGCGAAGTCCCTATCAGTTTATTGGCTTTGTGAGTATTGGAGGATTTTGCTATTACATTTCTACGATGACGACGTGGGCGGAATTCATCTGCTGCATCTGTCTCGTAAGTATTGTTGTCACGGCCTTGGAACTGTCTGGTCCGTTGACGCATCGAAGAACGTGCAATAAATTCCATGACTGAACTTTGTACCCCTAGTCTTGAAACGAAGGGACGCGATGTGGCACACCACTGCCATCTGTCGACAAGACACGGAAATATTCGGGTACTTCTAGCCTACTTGCCTTCCGTAAGGCAAGAGAATAAATAGGTTTTTGAGACCACAGAGCACTTCATGTGTGCCTACATTTAAGGTACTGAACTAACCGATCGATTTTCACTAAACTTCATATGAACGTCGTGCCGTTGGAGGACTCAGAATGGCATACATTATAATTTCCCACTGTCATCGATAGCATCATGGCGGACGCGCGAATATATTAGTGGAAGCGATAGGGCTCTGATATAATGTGTGGCAATAGATACCCGAAAAATAAGCAACGTTTTTAACGCATGCGCAGTTTGCAACATGACGGCTTTGGGAAAGTCTTCTTTGCGTCAGGGTTTGATGGCGATAGCTGATGAACACATGGAGTTGCAGCTTCAGTAACTGTAAAAGTGACAACTGCGAGACTTTGAGGTTATATCCGACAGATAATTTGGAAGCTGCAGGGCCTGTTTAAGCAAGAGGCTAAGCCCTTTACAGGCATGAAATATGTATGTAAGTTAAAATTAAAGGTAAAGTTATCCCTGTCATATGCCGTGAAGGCACATAGGGTTGTGAGACGTCGAGGCTCCCACATTTCCTAGACAGTCAGCTCACAGATGACGGTGAGGTCAGCCTTACTCGCCGGCCGCCCTTTACCCCTGGAAGATTCCTGGTACTCATTTCTGTTAGAGGCTGAGTCTACCCCAGGGCCATAGTGTGGCTGGAAGGGTTAGGTGAACTGAAAATCCAGTGACTTCATCGGGAATCAAACCCGAGACCTTCCGGCTTGTAGAATAGTGTATGAATGCTACAAGCCGGAAGGTCGCGGGTTCAAATACCGATGAGGTCATTGCATTTTTTTTTCAATTGACCTAATCCTTCCGGCCGCACTATTCCCTGGGGTAGACTCAGCCTCTAACAGAAATGAGTACCAGGAATTAATTAAATGATTTTCCTGGGGAGTGAAGCGCGGCCGACGCGTAAGGCTGACAACCTCACCGCCATCTTTGAGCCGATTGTCAAGGTAATGTGGGAGCCTTAACGTCTCACAACCCTATGGGCCTTTACTGCTTGTTACAGGGATAGCTTTACTTTTTTCCACTTTTTTTTACCAACTAAGCTATCGCGTGGCCCTACGGAAACGGTGTCATCGCACTGTTGGATTCAGGAGTTCCCCGCTTCAAGTCTTGGCCGGGACTCCGAATGTCCTGACTGGGGGCCTTCATCATTTTCGTATTGCCCCCGGCAGTACCTTTATAAAGCCACGACCACTTCCTTCCAATTCAGTAGTCAGCCTACCGTCCGATTCTGTGTGGTATGTTTACCGACAGCGTCATCAGAACAATCATCTCATTAAGACGTATAGGGGAGTGGAGGTATAGTGCTGCGTAGTCTTAACTTCTGCACTAGATAGAACTGAGCGGTCAGCTTCACGTTTCGGCCGCTTTACACCTGGTGATTGAGCTCCGTGGACCATTTGACGGGCCCCAGAGCCTTTCTGGACGCTGTGGAGAGGAGAAATATTTTGTTTTCTGCTGGGCATGGAAGTCGTATTCTGCGGTCTTTCAGTCACTATACCGACTGAGCTATCCTGGTTCCTGTACCATTACAGATGGAAATAAAATTCCGTCTTGGGGTTTATTTTGAATTTGAGCTCTACTGTATTGCTGTGTAGTATTTTGCAGTCAGCTCAACTGGCTGCTTTATTGTGGCCATGCAATTTGGACTTATCCCAGTTTTGCTGTCACGGGTCCTGTAACAAGAGGAGAATGATGGCATGTCATGGGGGGGGGGGGGGGGCATGGATGACTAGGCCGGCGACTCATTCTGGCGTCTACTAGGGACGTCGATTCTGAGTCATTCATTACATTAGCGTCTCCTGTATATATTGAGAGGGGCACCCGTACTTAAGATACCTGATTTCAGGTTTTCAACGATGTACTTGTCGTTGCTATGGAAACTGCGGATATCACTTTGCGTGAATTGGTTATTGGGTCTAGTCGTTGCATTATAGGGCTGTCCGTTAAAACGACGAGCGTTGCCCCGCGTTAAGGCGACCTCTGGGTGGGGGTGGTGGCTCTAACTATATGCACTCCCATTTACTTGGCATTTAAGTGTCTCTATCTTGTAAACAGTGGCAGTATCTCTAAGCTGTTGGCAGTGGGAAGTTTCGAGAAGGTGCTTCTGTCGCTGTTCTACTCGTTGATGACGGCTATATACCGTCCCATGTTCAGAGTTCCTTAATGGCGGGAATACTATACAGGGCGTGTCGTTTATGTAGGACATGTCAGAATGTAAACTCCAGCGTGCGTAGTCCGAAAATTAGTTAATAAAAAGTTGGGGACTTTTTTTTTCCATCTAGTGGTCAGAGTTCCTGGCTACAGATCCAGAGGTCCGGGTTTGATTCCCGGCACTACCAGATTTTTCTGAGAAATAGTGGGTCTGGAACGGGGTCTTCTCAGCCTCGTGAGGATAACTGAGGAGCTACTTGAATGGAAAAGTAGCAGCTCCGGTCTAGAAAACCGAAATTAACGACCGTGGGGATTCGTTGCGCTGACCACGCGACACCCTCTATCCGCTAAAGTTGGCACTAACTTCGCCGACAAGCGGCGGTCGCTCGGTCGGTATAGTTCGCTTGCGGACAAAAATCACGGAGTTTTTTTTTGTTTTGTTTTATGGTAAAATAAAAAGTTTTCTCGTGCTTAATTAAGCACCAGTTCATGAAGACGCATGGCAGAGGTGAGTGGGGAGTTCCATATCTCGGGGATTGAGATCCCGGTACCATTTGGATAAGGGGCTGAGTGTGCCCCAGAGCCTTACTGGTCTTCTGTAGCACTATTATATCCTCAGTAAATCTCACAGAATGTCTCCCGGTTTTGACTACCGGGCTCCGAAATGAAAAATCGGCGTTTAGCCACCTTTATATTTGTTGCTGGATATTTCTGCTCCGATTGGTGATGTCTTTTTCGCAGGAAAAAGAAAACGTGCCATACTTAGCGTGTAAACTAATATTCATTATCGCCGTCGTGCATGTATTGTCACGTGACCGAGGTTCCGTGACGAATAATAACGGGGTCTGGATTGGATGATTGGATTTATTGACGCCTTGGGTTACAATCTCTCTGAATCACGATCAATCATAGCGCTGTCGCTGATCTACCCACTTCACAAATCACTTGGACCTGCTCCATTCTCGTCTGTGTACTCTTCTGTCCTTGTACTCTCAACTGAACTCTGGGTTATTCTGGGAACCTCGTTATATAGATTCGGGGCGGACCCAACAGAAAACATCGTTTCCTAGTATTTAGCCTATTGTTGTGGAGTTTTTATTTCGCCGTTTCATAGAAACGGCAGTTATGTTGTTGCCTACGTGTTCGTTGCATCAGTAATACGTTTGTCTAGTCGTTGCCCAGCAACGGATCTAAATGCGTCGCAGTATGTATGTAGTCGGCAATACAGGCGCCTCTATACACAGAAATAAGAAGCTGCCAATACAATATCTGATTTCTTTACCGACACGAACCACGTAAAAAAAACACGGGAATGGATTGGCTAAACGCGTTGGATTAGCGTCAACACTCCAGACACGTATTCGGTTGGTACTCGGTTCGAATCTCGCCTGATGCATCAGCTATCCTGACAGGCATTTCGTGGAACCCTTGCCAGCCCGTCGGTGAGCTGTCATTCAGACTGCGTCGTAAATCACCCCCCCCTTCCACCCTCCCAAAGGACTAAGGGCGTGGTCATTTCTCGGAAATAAATGGGCACACGCACATGTTGAGGGCTTAATGATGTGTGGGGTTTGGTTTTTGTTCTGAACCCCCGCTTTTCCAGATCAATTTTGAAGTGGGCACTGTTGCCATATCTTGTGTTTGTAAATACCTGAAAGCCCTTGAAATCAGAGCATGTTTCAGAGACCGTGAATTTTGTTGCGGTTTGTGTTAGGTGTGATAACAGTGTTGTACGTACTGGCGTTTCGGAGAAACCTCCTATAGAGGATGTATTTTTACGATAGAAGAATTGACAAAGAAAGATTTGGGAGGAAGCGGCCGTGGCCTGTTCGAAGCACTATCCCGGCATTTTCCGCTGCACCAGCCCACTCGGTGAGGAGGAACTTTCTGCCTCTGTCTTCAGGGTACTAGAAGTCACTTCTACGCTGAAGGTGAAGGCAGCAGGATGGAGTGGTATAGACTGGATTCATCTGGCTCAGGATAGGGACCAGTTGAGGCTTCTTGTGAACACGGTAATATACATTTTGGTTTCCATAAAATGTTCCGAAATTCTTGAGTAGCTGAGCGACTGGCGGCTTCTCAAGGAGGACTCAGTGCAGGTTCATCTGAAACGTAAAGTTGTCCCTGTGCTTTAAGTTAAGGACTATGATATGAAGACATATGGGGGAGTGGAGGTTTAGCTCCGCCATTCTTGACCTCGGCACTAGATGGAAGGGTAATGATGAACTTCACGCCCCGGCCGCTTAACCTCCCAGGGAAAGACCCCCCGGTTCCTATTGAATAGGAGGCTGGGTGGGACTCAGGCTCTGTCTGGACGCTGTGGAGAAGAGAAAAATCTTTGACTACCAGGAATCGAACCCGGACCTTCCTTCGAAGCGTTGGTAGACTAACAGATAAGGGGCGTCGTCATGTCACACAGGATCCCAATCTTAATTAGAACGTATTTTGCGTGTAGCGTGCCTGTGTAAAAGGGCGAAGCGTCTGGACAGACAATCGAGTCTCGAGGGGGGAGCGATGGGCGCGCCGGAAAACACTGATGACTAGACAGTGGCTCCTCCGCGTTGGGGGAATCAGAGGGAATGAAAGAAACTGGAGTTTCCGGAATGGGGGCGGCTCCACAGCAAGAAGGGAATAAGCGCCATTTGTAATAACATTGGCCAGATTTGTAAGCTGCTTCTCTTAAATTCAGTGAACATAAAATGGCGACGGGCAGCTGCGAATGGTTGTCATGGTGACTGACTCGCATTCTGTGAGATGTGAAGTCAGTCTATGTTGAAGGAGTCTAGCGTCAATAATATAAGCAAGGGCGCGCTCGGCTGGGAGGAAGTTTTTCTTACATTGCAGCAATATCTGAGGGGTAGCCTCTAGGCCGTGGTTGGTTTGTATAGTAAGTCTGTACTGTAAGGGGTAGCCAAGGCAGCGCCATAGCTCAAGCGGTTAGTCGCTGGCTTCCCACCGCGGCGGCCCGGGTTCGATCCCGGGTCTGGTCAAGTGGGATTTGTGATGGACCAAGTGGCGCTGGGGCATGTTTTCTCCGAGTACTTCGGTTTCCCCTGCCAATCTTCATGCGGTTAGTCGCTGGCTTCCCACCGCGGCGGCCCGGGTTCGATCCCGGGTCTGGTCAAGTGGGATTTGTGATGGACCAAGTGGCGCTGGGGCATGTTTTCTCCGAGTACTTCGGTTTCCCCTGCCAATCTTCATGCGGTTAGTCGCTGGCTTCCCACCGCGGCGGCCCGGGTTCGATCCCGGGTCTGGTCAAGTGGGATTTGTGATGGACCAAGTGGCGCTGGGGCATGTTTTCTCCGAGTACTTCGGTTTCCCCTGCCAATCTTCATGCGGTTAGTCGCTGGCTTCCCACCGCGGCGGCCCGGGTTCGATCCCGGGTCTGGTCAAGTGGGATTTGTGATGGACCAAGTGGCGCTGGGGCATGTTTTCTCCGAGTACTTCGGTTTCCCCTGCCAATCTTCATGCGGTTAGTCGCTGGCTTCCCACCGCGGCGGCCCGGGTTCGATCCCGGGTCTGGTCAAGTGGGATTTGTGATGGACCAAGTGGCGCTGGGGCATGTTTTCTCCGAGTACTTCGGTTTCCCCTGCCAATCTTCATTCCAATAATTGCTCCACAATCACCCTCACCTATCATCTGGGGCTGGTACAATAGGCCAGAAGTGGCCGCAGTACAAGGGACTTAGTCCCACCCCACTAGCAATAAAAAAAGGGGTAGCCAGCGCCCTACAGAAGGCAGGAGAGACAGGAAAGAATGGGAAAATGACTAGAAGTTCTGGGAAGAAGTAACTGCCCACTTTCCTTCTAAACGACACGGATCTCGTAGAAAGAAAACTGGGGAGACAGACACACACAGACAGCAAGGTGAGCTTATACGTCTACTTTTTAGCCAACTTTCCGTAAGTAAGAACTAAAAGGTTGCTTGTGAAATCGCCATGCTGTCCCTCTTCTTCAGCTTTCAGGCTTATGAGATCACCTTACTGTCTGTATGTCTGTTGTCCCCCCTCCCCCCCATTTTTTCTGTTTTCTATGCAGTATGTGTCGTATCAAAGGAAAGTAGGCGATTAGTTCTTCCCGGAACTTCTTGTTTTTTCAAACTGAGGAAAGTAGTCTAAAAATGAAGTGAGGAATGTGGTCACGAAATCAGAGACAAATTAAGAAAGTCCGTGTGTGTATACCTGCGCCTTTACCCGAATGGACCTTCCGGTTTTTGACAGAGTAGCCGAATGTAAATTGCCAGTGGTCACCCCTGGCGATGGGTGTCTGGTTCGTGTTATTTCTTGCTGATTCATTTGCAAGTCAGCAGCAGTAGAATCATCCCGCATGTAACGGAGCGGCCGATCAAAGCTCTGCAGCTCATCTGCAGGCAGTGTCAACACACAGATTTGTTTCCAGGCCTGCTCTGTTGTATCTCAGCCGAGCCGAGAAATCTTGACGTGACTGAAGCCGTGGCTAGTTGGTGATGAAAGCCTTTACCCCTCGCTAATCAGTAGTGCTATCTCGCTAAGGTTTAACGTGTTGACGCACAGTGGTTACTCTGTGTACTGTTTGCTCTAACTTAACGAAAATTGTATTCTGCCCACACAGTGTATCTGCGTGTTCCGTACGGTTCTCACAATCAGCATTAACCGGTTGGGCTCTGTAGCGGAGACGTAATGTTTCCTGTGAGGTACGGACTGAACACACTAAAACTCTGCATTCTGCCCACAGAGTGTTTGTGTGTTCCGTACGGTTCTCACAGCAAACAGTGACTGTTTCCCTAAACAGCAGTAACCGGTTGGGCTGTAGCGGAGACGTAATGTTTCGTGTGAGGTACGGACTGAACACACTAAAACTCTGCATTCTGCCCACAGAGTGTGTCTGTGTTCCGTACGGTTCTCACAGCAAACAGCGACTGTTTCCCTAAACAGCAGTAACCGGTTGGGCTCTGTAGTGGAGACGTAATGTTTCCTGTGAGGTACGGACTGAACACACTAAAACTCTGCATTCTGCCCACAGAGTGTTTGTGTGTTCCATATGGTTCTCACAGCAAACAGCGACTGTTTCCCTAAATAGCGTTAACCGGTTGGGCCCTGTAGCGGAGACGTAATGTTTCCTGTGACGTACGGACTGAATTTAGGAGCCGGTATAGCGACGGGCTATGTGGTTCGAGGAGTTGGGATTCAGTTTCCTGCAGGGGCAACAGATTTTTATTTTTCTCCTCCATAGCGTCTTCCCGGGGGTAAAGCGGCAGGAGCGTGAAGCTGATCATTCACGTGCATCTGTTGCCGAAGTTAAGAAGGTCTTTAGTTATACGTCTGCTCCCTCAGTTTCCATCCGGATTAACTTTAACCTGATTAGCTAGAGTATACTATGCTTACAAACGTTGGGAGGCCTAAGTGAAGGAGGAAGGATAACATTAAAATGTATCGAGAGGGTATGGAAGTGAATTCAAGTGGCTCAGGATGAAGCCTAGTGGAGATGACGGAATTTATTCAAGGAAGACTGGACCGTTGATATAGCGAAGAGCAATGAAGTCCAAAAACCCAATATATCAGTGAGCAATATCCTTGCTTGTACAGGGCTCTAAGTGGTCTTGTTCGGTCTTGTTGAAGGCGATCTGGCCCAATGTAACCAACTGACGCCACGGCACAGTTCCCATGACGACCGCTACGCGGCGTGACGGCCCGGTAGCAGTTTAAAAAGTGATGCTATTATGTTTGGAATGCTCTGAAATATGCGGGTTTTGCACATCACAGGCGTAAGGGCGCAGCCGCTGCTTGTAGTTAAGAAGTAGGATAGCTCAGTCTGTATAGTGACTAACGTACGGTCTGTAAGGTAGCAAAACAGAAACGTAAAGCTATCCCTGTAACAGGCCGTGGGGGCCCATAGGGCTATGAGACGTCGATGCTCCCACATTTTCTAGACAATCGGCTCACAGATGGTGGTGAGGTCAGTCTTACCCACCTGCCACCCTTTACCCCCATGAAGATTCCTGCTACTCATTTCTGTTGGAGGCTGAGTCAACCCCAGGGCCATAGTGCGGCTGGAAGGATTAGGTCAATTGAAAAATCCAGTGACCTCATCGGAAATTGATTCCACGACCTTCCGGCTTGTAGCATAGTACATCAACCAACTACGCTACTACGCGACCCTTTACAACGTCTATAGACTTATTAATTGATGAATATATAATTATTTGTTTCAGGATTACGCCATGTTTTTTACTTGCAAATCGAAACATGTTGGGGCCTTGAAATACATTATCTCTTGATATAATAATCAATGAATTGTTGTGTAGACGGTTGTAGAAAAGGTCGTCGCGTATATTTTGAATTACATATCTTCCTAACACCCGATTCTGATGTATAACTCTCTGATTTATATTTATTAACACTTATTTTCACATTGTGTTTCATTTTGTCCTCATTGGCCTATTTCCCCACTTGTATTTAACCTTAAATAGGGACACGGGATAGCTCAGTCGGTATAGCGACGGGCTGTGGGCCGGGGTTCGATTCTCGGCAGGGACAAGAATTTTTCTCTTCTTCATAGCGTCCAGGCTGTCTCTGGGCCCCATCCAGAGGGTACCGGTGGCCCTTTCCTTGGTGGTAAAGCGCCGGGGCGTGAATCTGACCGCTCAGCTCCATCTACTGCCTAGGTCAAGAACGGTGGCGCTATACCTCCACTCCCCAATACGTCAGCAAGCACAGTTACTTTACCTTTATATATTATTTAACCTTAAATAAGTATTTATCGACATCTTTAAGATAACTGTTAGTACAGTTCTCTAGGAAGTTCTCGTTAATTTCAGACAACTTAGTGCATTCTTCCTCCTTGCAGTTCCTTCTTTCATTATACGTTAATTTCAGACAACTTAGTGCATTCTTCCTCCTTGCAGTTCCTTCTTTCATTATACGTTAATAAAAGCTTATAAAGCAGAAATAGTTGGGAAGAGTTTTTATATTCGCAATTGTAAACCATCCAGAAAATTTGTATAAAATAAAAATGTTCGTACTGATATATTGGGTTTCTGGACTTTATCCATCGTCCTGTTTTTTAAGATAACAAATAAAAACACGACGTTTCGGAAACTGGATCTGTTTCCGTCCTCAGGTGAAGGAAAAGGGAAACACCAGGATGATGGATAAAGTCCAGAAACCCAATATATCAGTGTGTTATACACCATCGTCAGAATCCTATAGTAACTACTTAAAAATGTTCGTAATTTCATAGTTTCTTTTACCTTCACGATTTTATTTAAAACTTTATGCGGAAGTTTTTTCTTTTTTTTTTTTAATTTACGTGACTGACGCCCACAATATTCAGACTCATCATACTGTCATGTTGCCCTCATATCCCCTAAGTTAGCAGCGCCCGAATGAATATCCTCTGTAGCGGAACATGGCCTCCGTATATTTTTAGCATCTGCCATTACGTTACGTGCCATGGTAAGAGAACAGATAGTTCGCGGGTCATGTTGTAACATAGTGAGCGGTATTCCATGTCACCAGGGCAACAGCAACATTACACGAAACCTAGCACGCTTACAGAGCATTGAGCAGCTCGTCAGTGCCCAGAAAGTCAAAGATTCTATCTTTTTGAAACGTGTGTTTGAGAAGAGCAGCTTATTCATGGTTTAGTGTCCTGTGTCACGAGAAAGCACTGACGTCACGCATAACAGGAGGTTCTGGGAATAATTTATTGCTTTATACTTCTCCAGATGCTTGTCTCTGAGCATAGGGGCCAGCACGAGTTACAGATCGACCCACTGAATCCCAAAGGTTACTATATGTACCACCTGCCTTTATATATATACACAAAAACTCTGCATTCTACCTACGGAATGTATCTGTGTGTTCCATATGGTTCTCACAGTAAACAACGACTGTTTCCCCAAACAGCAGTAACCAGTTGGGCTTTGTAGCGCAGATGTAATGTGTTTCCTGTCAGGTACGAGCTGAATTTCTATATATATCAGACAAAATCACAGTCCTTAAACTTGGCGGCGGTCAAGCATACGACCGTTCAAGTGACGGGACTACCGTTGTAGCGGAAGCTACTAGAAATAGGCCATAATCTTCTCTACTGAGCCTGAACTGACAAAGGCCCTGTATGTATTTAATACATTTAGTATCATGTTTAACATGTAAAATGTAAATATCCTTTACATTATGACAAATGACTTACTACTATAGACAGTGACTCTGACAAAAGACAGACCCGTTCTCAGAGAGGGCGCCCCACAATACCAAGACCTAAACTGTCAAACAATAATAAATATCTGGTCATGGGGCTCGACACCAAGATTGACTGACTGACTGACTGACTGAATGACTGACCGACCGACCATCAGTCGCAATGTGACTTTGAGTCTTCAAAGGGTTACTTATTGTACGAGCTTCTTGAACTATTCCTATCCATTATCTTCACTAATAAAAATTCTCATTACCTGAATATTATCAGAAATAGTCTCGCAGTTTCTCCTTGTCCCACGTTTATGAGTTTAACACTTTAAGTCATTTTCTTCAACGTTACCTATACTCACTCTACCCCAAACTATTACAGATATTTGGGAGAAGCGATGAGTATGGAGTTTATTGTTTTGTCCAGCAGGTGTCAGGATAGTTAGTGAACTACTGTGTGAACACAGGAGCCAGCAAAACAGTACGGAGCTATTAGAATAAGAACGGAAAGTGTTAAAACATTAAAAGAAATTGTACGAAATTTTTTATTTTTGTTGACTTTCCATATCTTGCACCGTCTTCACAATTCTGTTCAATTGTCTTCTTGGTCTTTCTATTAGACTTTTACCTTTAAACAGACCACGACTGCTTCGTCCCCATCTGCAGTTCATGCTGAACCTACAGTTTATCTCACATACATTTTCATGGTGTAGTTATAAAGTTATCATTTCTGTAACGTTACATCAACGCCAGTTTTTTATCGTAAGACTTTACTACGAACGAGATAAGCTGTTTCGAAACAGGCCCATATTCTTTGCATGTTATACCTGAAACGAGCCATGAAAGCGCGCTAAGGACTAAGTTAATATGTTCCACAAAACCATGTCTGCTTCATAAGGTTAAGTTTGTTGTCTCGACAAGAAATCGATGTGTCGGCGCCATTTTGTATCCGGAAGCTGTGCCGTGAACAGGCAGCGTGAAACACCGTGTGGCATTCCACATGTCCTGCGATTTCACCTGCCGTGAAAGGAATTTCCAGTGTTTTGACCGAAAACATTCGATATGAAACGCGGATATTGAAGTGAAAGTGGAGTCGATAGCAAGATAACATAAAAATAATTTCTCCTTTCTAAGTTTTGTGTAACTTAGATCAGTGTTTCTCAACCGCTGGGCCGCGGCCCAGAACCAGGCCCTCATCTTATAAAGAATAAAATTACCGGGCCGCGGTGCGACAAAGGTTGAGAACCACAGGCTTAGATAAATGCAAGTCGGACGGTTTGAGAGATTAGACGGAAGGAAATATAAAGTGAAATGGTAAATAAAACAGATTCGTAGGAAATATCTTCTGAATACAACAAAAAAATTGAGACGCTCGTTTGATATCTTCCTCTTCTTCTTCCTGTGACGGATTAGGCCCTTTGGTATTTTCCCACTTAGAATTAATTATGAAATTATAAATCTTACAGACAGTAAGACTCCTTGGGCGGGGATCAGCCCGTTGCAAGGCCGCTACCTATACAGGACAACACAAACAGAATACACGCACACAGACATCCATGCCTCGCATGGAATTCGAACCCATGGCCCCAGCATCTGAGCGGCCCAAGACATTTCGTACTTAGACCCCGCGGCAACTGTGATAGGCTCCTTTAATATTTTTAATGGCTTAAAAGTTTAATTATCGGAGCGCGTCCCTAATCTAGTGGTATATTTAATTTGTAATTTAAGCATTGAGGCATTGGATTTCTGGGTTTCATAAGTGCAGTGAAGTTCTTGACCAGAGGTGCACGACAACGCAGTCCATTGGTCTGTTACTCATGCTTCGTATTCTGGAGACACTGACTTCGATTTTCGATACGGCAGTCGATTGATATAACCGAGATTTTTATAATTTTCCTCATTTCGAACAGTCAGGTTCCACATCGCCACTCATCCCTAGGTCTCACCCCCTTCACCTTCACGAAGCGTTGCAGGAGAAAATGGTTCCTGTTGCAGAGAAAACCCTGGGTAATTTTCCTGTAATATGCGTGCATTCGAGGCACCCCCCCCCATTATTTCTTCCGTAAGAAAAGAACCGGATCCGTGGTGAGTATGGTTTCTGCTTATACATGCCTCTTATCCCATGAACCTAAAGAAAAGTCAGCTTTATATTGTTCTTCTATCTGTTTCACGTTCTTATCAATAGGTTTTACCACCAAAACTCTGTATACATTCCATATCTGAGATCTCAAACACATATAAGATACGGTAAGGTAAAGTTGTCCCTGTGCTTAACTAATTAAGCACCACACTGCGAAGACGTATGGGGGGGTGGATGTATCATCATCATCATCAGTAATCTGTCAAGACGACAGGTCCACAGTCTCTTTCAAAACAATTCCTCCACTTAATGCGATCTAGAGCTTTCTCCTTCAAATGACAGTATCCTCTTCTGTCCCCAAGGTCATCCAGCATCTTCTTACGTCTTCTTCCTCGTCTTCTTGTCATTTCTATCCGCCCCTCTATCTTTCCTTCGATAACTTCTTTTAGAAGGCAGTTTCTGCGTAAAACATGACCAATCCAATTAGCCTTCCGTTTTCTTATTTCATGTAGGATATTCCTCTGCTCACTGACTCTAATTAACACTTCTTCATTTCTCACATAATCGGTCCAACTGATCTTCTCCATTCTTCTCCAACACCACATTTCGAAACTTTCCAGATGTTTCTGATCTACTGCCCTAAGTGTCCATGTTTCAGCCCCATACAGAGCTATGCTCCAAATGTAGCATTTCACTAGTTTCTTCCTCAAATTTAAGTCCAATTTGCTGGTAAAAAGATTCTTCTTCTTGCTAAATGCAGCTTTTGCCATGGCAATCCTGGATTTAATTTCACTAGTGCACCTTCCATCATCTGTTAACAAGCTACCCAAATATTTAAAACATTTCACATTCTCCAGTTGTTTAGATCCACATATTCTTGACCTCGACACTAGTTGAATGGTCAGCTTCACGCCCGCGGTGCCCATTGGATAGGAGGCTTGGTTGGCCCCAGTACCGGTCTGGACGACGTGGAGAGGAGAAATGTCTTAACCCTCCGGGACTCGAATCCCAACCCCTTGGCCATCCATCCCCGTAACCAGTCGCTCTGCCGACTACGCTATCCCGACTCTAATAAGATAGGTTGATAATTTTTCTTAAATACCGTATCTCTGTCTTGTTTCTTGCGTAGAGCTGGCCTGAAGGCCGGCAAGTCTGACAGGTGGTTCTTGCAGGCAAATCCCGGGGTAGTAGCAAATTAGGCTGTTTTACCAAGTTCATTCACTAATTGTCTCATTCGAAGCTGTAGAGCGTCGTTAAACAAACCAGAACTAGATGAAATGCTGGATATAGACACAAGGCAGTTCAGTGTGGCACAGCACACGGGGCCCCTGGTGTCGGCTCCAACACGAAACGCTTCAAGATGTCAGAAACATTTCCCTCCTCCGTTCTGACGATTGAAACTTATCGCTTGAACAGATCCGAACCGCTGAGAATGCCATGTGTTGAATCAATTACCAGCCGCTACCCCAGCTGTGGTATTTTTTGTTTATTCCCTGTGTCAGATAATTACTGCTATCTGTTACATCTGTCAGTGTCGGAACATGAAGGCTCTGGGAAGCAAACCATAAGCTAAGCTCGCAAAAGTCCGATGTATGGATGGTGGGAGCCACATGAAGCCACAAACAAAACAAACTCCGTGGTTTTAGTCCGCAAGCGAACTGTACCGACCGAGTGACCGCCGCTTGTCGGAGAAGTTAGTGCCAACTTTAGCGGATAGAGGTTGTCGCGTGGTCAGCTCAACGAATCCCCATGGCCATTAATTTCGGTTTTCTAGACCGGAGCCGCTATTTCCTTGCAACAGCTCCTCAATTATCATCACCAGGCTGAGTGGACCCCGTTCCAGACCCACTATTTCTCAGAAAATCTGGTAGCGCCGGGAATCGAACCAGGGACCTTTGGATTCTGTAGCCAGGAACTCTGACCACTAGACCACAGAGGCGGTGCACATGAAGCCACGAGCCCAAGATAATGGAGAGCTCTGGTCAGGAACCAGGCATGGAATATCGCTGAGGAAGCGAAGGCCTGTCTCAGGCTGCAGGATCGTAGACTGACATGTAGCTCAGTTACTACGTACACGCTCTTTGCATCAAACATATCTCGAAATTTCACTGCACTACGCTGGCATTCTGTTCACTTCTGGAGTGGCGTTTCTTGAGGAGACTGGTGTAACCCCGGAGATGTGACACTGTTAATGTTAATGATGATATAATAATTTAATTCAATTCAGTTATTATTTATTTGACCACGTCTGTGGTCTGGTGGTCAGAGTTCCTGGCTACAGATTCAGAGGTTCCGGGTTCGATTCCCGGCGCTACCAGATTTTTCTGAGAAGTAGTGGGTCTGGAACGGGGTCCACTCAGCCTCGTGAGGATAATTGAGGAGCTACTTGAATGGAAAAGTAGCAGCTCCAGTCTAGAAAACCGAAATTAACGGCCGTGAGGATTCGTTGCCCTGACCACGCGACACCCTCTATCCGCTAAAGTTGGCACTAAACTTCGCCGACAAGCGGCGGTCGCTCGATCGGTATAGTTCGCTTGCTGACTAAAGCCAGGGAGTTTAGTTTTTTTATTTATGTACATGCTAAAGTTACAACCAACGGCTGTGAACACGAGTAAAAACACACATGAATAATATACAAAACAAGGCAGTTTATATAATAATAATAATAATTAAATCCTTATTTACTGAGGGCACACGGTAAAGCAGTTGGGTGAGGAACTATGCTGCATGCCGGAAGGTCGCGGGTTCGATTCCCCATGAGGTTATTGGACTTTTTTTATTTGGCCTCATCACTTGTGATTTTCAGCTGAATACACTGCTCTATATTCCACAAGACAAAATTTGTAATAGCGACCACAGTTTAGCTCAAAATTGTAGACCGGTTTCTATGTGAGTTTCAAGTGAGCAGTGGCAGTTCGTGGTTGGCCACGAGGAATCATCGTTGTTAGCAGCCGCTACCTAGCAACGAATAGTAATGACAGATGGCACATTTATTGCTTGCGTTAAGATTTCACTCCACAGAAGACCAGATGAAAGAGTCCATTAATGCGGCCGCGCCTACTGTGTGTGGCGGTAACCCCCGTTGACCCACATTTTAAAAATATTTTTGTATCCCTCTTTCATCTGTCAATCGGGCCATCTGCGTGAGTTTAATGAGGGCGCTGTTCGTTTGTTTCTGTAGGGTTAGCGATGGCGCGGAGGCTGTCTTTGCTTAGGGTCGGATTGTTTTTCTACTGGAATCTGCACCCCTCTCTGTGTCTGGCTACGTTATTGCTTTTGTAAGTGTTCACTTCCTAAAAAGAATACCATTCATCGTCGCTTATTTATTTTTTTTTTAGAAATTTTTTACAGATACGAATTATGAATCTCCGTTCCTCTATTGGTTTTATTACGAAGGGAAATCGTTAGAAGGAACTGAATATTCATTTTGTCTCCGCAGGGTTGCACAACTTAATTTGCCATGAAGCAGAGAATGCCAGAACGCGGTAGCGTGTTTGGTTGAGGCACTATGCTATAAGCCGGAAGGTCACGGGTTAGATTCCCGTTGTGGTCACTGGATTTCTCAATTGACATCTTTCCAACCGCACTGTAGCCTTGGGGTCGGCTCAGCCTCTAACAGAAATGAGTACCAGGAATCTTCATGGGGAGTAAAGGGCGGCCGGCGTGTAAGGCTGACAACTTCACCGCCTTCTGTGAGCCGATTGTCTAGATAATGTGGGAGCCTCGACGTCTCACAACCCTATGGGCCTCCACGGCCTCTTACAGGGATAACTTTACGTTTTACCTTTTAGGAAACTTTATTGCCAAAATAAAGGAGTGTACTGACTTAGCGTCTAAAAGATACATACGACAGATGTTTGTTATGTATAACCTACACAGCATCAGACCAATAGCAGGACTTAATTTTAATAGTGAAATTTTGGGTTCGAAACCAGGAAGAAACAGAATTGCAGATCCTGAGACTGATAATTCGTCTTCATTAGATTAGCCCACAAAAGAAATTCTGATATGAGTAAACCGAAGGTTACAATTAAGGTATGTAAAAATATCAACAAAATTGGAGAAGCCTTCTGGAAAGAACGGATCGAGGCCGATTTCCTTCGCCTGCCGAGAGGGCAGAGAGTCTTAGGACATCCAAAAAGGCGGTCATCGCAAATGATGAAACACTGTTTTGTGTTGTGAAATCGGTCTAACTGAGCCCCGTTTTGTTCACCCCTGGCCGCGAGGCTTGCCATTAGTCTCGCTATACATGTCACAAAAAACAGGCGCACAAGTTTCTGCCAGAAATAGTTGCACCATTCTGTGAGGCTTTTGTGAGGGGGTTGCTTCTCCGATGCAACGCGAATCGTGAACTTGTTCTGGAAAACCTCAGCTCCAATCAGCATTTCGCCATCTCAACACTGAACACTGGGGTGTGCCGCCGTGTAGTCTGAAGAAAGGCCACTGTCATCTTCAGGATATGCTGCCTTTATTGAGTTGAGCCCTTCTTGAGAATCCGCCAGTCGCGCAACTACTCAACAATTTCGCAACATTCTATGGAACCCGAAGGTTCATTACCATGTTCACGAGAGCCTCGCCACTAGTCCTTATCCTGAGCCAGACGAATCCAGTCTATACCACTCCATCCGGTATAAGGCCTCTCGGAACCTGCCACGGATGTTACATAGCAATATCCTTCCGCCGTTCAGTCTTACCGAACTTCTCTCTCCTCTCGATATATTTCAGAATTCCTGCAGACGCCGTCGTGTCAGTGTGTTCATACAGATTTCTTCTTTACCGGCATGTATTATTGTTTATTTACTTGTCTGCATTAATGTGTTTTTCCTCCAGTGCTTGCCTGTAATTTGTCTTTGACTTTATGTTGCGTTGGTCCATAATGTAATTACTTGTATCTACACTGCTCTGTCTGTAATTGGCCTTGTGACTTTTGACTCGGCACATAAATAATAAAGAATTTGAAGAAAGCAGTCTTCTGGGATTTGGCACCGTGTATATGTGGTGTTAACCGACGTTTCGGTGGAACGTATCGCCTCCATCTTCATGGTAGAAGAAATATAAGAAATCTGCAAGCGAAGAGACCGTGAGAACCGGTAAAAGCAGAGTACTTTTGCTTTTGCTTATTTCGGCATCAATAGCGTATTTTGAAACATTTTAGTGTGGCAGGGGAGGGGGTTGTTTAATTTTGCTTTTAAAGTCGTTCCAACTACCAAACAGATCAGCTGTCATGAACATTGAAATTATATTAAAACTTTTACTTTTTGAAGCAAATCTGGCCCGTAAAATAGAAAATAAATGTGCTCGGAGTGGTGGTGGGAGAAAACAGTTAACAGACGGCTCTCTCTCCTGAGTTGTCCGAGTTATTCATTTCGAGACGAACACAACTTGACTTGACAGCGCGTATTTAACAGCACGAGGTTCCTTTGCCGCTGTAACGAGCCCGGCCCAGGACTTCATCTTCGTTTCTCTGAGGGCAACAGCCATCTGGAAATGACGGGAAGAGAGAGAGAGAGAGAAAGAAACTCTTGACGTACAGGTCGACAGAACGAGGGAGAATTCAGGCATCCACAGTGGATTTATGAGGAAAAAAAGCAAAATTGAACAGAACAAATAAACGCCACATATTAATACCAAAAATAGGAATTGTTAAAAAAATATTGTAAAATGCAGACGCATTTCTGAGTAGTGACTCAGTAAACAATGCCCTCTGATAAACAACAGATTCCTAACAAGCAACAGTAAAGGTGTTTTCTGTGCGGTTCGTGCCGAGATGTTATACCCAGGACAATTAGCGAAAGCGAGTGTAGTGCAGTTAAATGAGCTGACTGAACAGTCAGAGGAGTGCTGCTATTCAGTCCTTGTGAGCTGCTGCTGTTAGAAGGCGGTAGCTGAGGCATGCGGATACTTTTGGAACCCAGGGTAAGGGGAACATCCGCCGTTGGAAGCCGTTACTGAGCAACGGTCAGTGAAGACGCTACTGTGGACACTAGTGTGTGTGTGATCGTGATTTATAAAGTGTACTCACGGGTTGTGTGAGTGGTCAATAAATCCAGTTACCAATCGAAGCCTTGTCTGTAGTCACTTTAACACGTGGCAATATATGCCATCCTGAACATACTAGGGTGTAAGTGAAACAGACTTAACAGCTTAAAGGTAAATTTGTATGCGAGTTCTCTGGCTACGCGCCCGTGGACACCTTGGCACGGTCCCCTGGAAAAGCCGGTTTCGGCCCGCACTGCTATTACCATTACAGATTGGTACAGTCACAGTTTTAAACGAGCGAAACGCATGCGCTGTTACTCAGTTTTTCCAGCACCACCTATGGAAATATTTTAAAACTAACCGCGGAAGACGTCTAATTTTATGACGAATGTAGCTTGTCTTACAACGAAGGAGGGCACATTTTTATATAATATAATTTACCTACGAAAAGAACCGGGATAGAGCAGGCAACTGGCTACGGGTTAGACAACCGAGGAGACGGAGCTCGAGTCCCGGTACCGTCAAGAATTTTCTTCATGTCGCCCATATCGGTTCTGGGGCCCACCGGACACCGGGGGCTTTTCCCCCTAGGGTAAAGTGGCCAGAGTGTGGAGATGACCTCTCTCCTCGGATTAGTGATGAGGTCTAGAATAATTGGATCTATATATCCGCTCCCCCATACGCCTTCATGGCGTAGTGCTCAATTAATTAAGCACATGGACAACTTTACGTTTACCTTGGTAAAGAGGTAAAGCTATCCCTGTAAGAGGCCGTGGAGGCCCATAGGTTAGCGAGACATAGAGGCTCCCACATTTTCTAAGGACTCGGCTCACAGATGGCGGTGAAGTGGTCAGCCTTCCGCACCGGCCGCCGTTTACCCCCAGGAAGATTGCTGGTACTCATTTCCGTTAGAAGCTGATTCGACCCCAGGGCCATAGCCCGGGTGAAAGGATTAGGTCAATTGAAATATCAGTGACTATCGGGAATGGAACCCGCGGCCTTCCGGCATGTAGCATTGTACCTCAACCAACTACGCTACCGTTTGCCCCACATACCTTCAGACGGCAGTTAGAAGAGTAGGAGATTGGTGTGAGATGGTCGCCAGCCTGCAAGGACTTGAGCCCGAGAGCAGAGGAACGTCCGCTGTTGGACGCCGCTGCCAAGCAACGTGACCGAGGACACTTGTCTGTGTGCGGTAGTGATCTGTGAGCAGTATAGTTGTTCAGTAAGTCCGATAACCACTACGGACCCCGTCTGTACGTCCTAATCTACAAGGAGCCTGACGTGGAGGGACTTGCTTCGTACGCGGTAGCTTGTCACTTGTCGTGTTCTCGGCCGTGGTCCAGACTGAGATGATCCATTTCCCGCTCTGGCTCTGTGGGGTGTTGCCGTCGGCCCACAGCATTGTTCCAGATGGTACTGCAGGCTCCATGGCGTCGCGGCGTTTCGTCTCTGTGCAGAAGGGACCTAAGATATCTTGGCGCAATAAATGGGGTTAGTGCCTTTGCTTCTGGGTCACGTCAAAACAAAATTGGAGTACAAGTATTTACAGATGCATTCTCTTTTCGCGATTCTGCATGCCCCTTTGATCTTAATTTCTGTTGAAAGCTACTATCTTGTGAGATATAACACCGTGTAGCCCGTTGAAAGTCAACCGACGTTTCAGAGGAACGTATCATCTCTACCTTCAGGATAGAATAAGCCGAGTAAGGTACAGCGTGAAAGTAGGTGTTAAGCTTTCACGCTGGTATCTTGCTCGGTTTATTCGACCCTGAAGATAGTCATTATATTCCTCCGAAACGTCATTTGATTTGTAACGGACTATACGGCGTTATATCCGAGAAGACAGTATTCTTCAGAACCACCGCTGTGAGTACCTCAAATCTTACATTCCCTTTATATTCTCCAGTCAGTTGTGCCTCTGTGCATGCTACATGTGTCGCCAACTTCATCACTGGCGACAATATTACACCAAGAATAAAACTTCGCATTCTTTTGTTTTCAAAAGTTCAAGTTTTGTTGCTCCTTGAAAAGTGAGACCAATTATACGATTATCCTTGTTTACTGTTTATGTCTGAGTCACTTCTTCAGCATTTTATTATTTGTAATCTGTAGTCCTGTAGCAGATATTAAGCGTAAAGAGGTCACAGATGTTATATCTGAGTCTGAGTCTTATGTTAGGACCGACGGCGAGTCGGCCAGTCTGTCTTGCAATAAAGCACCCATCTGGGGCTTACGACCGGATCTTTATTTCCGTCAGGCAGTTGCGGGTTTGTTGATGTGGGGCGCTCTCTCTGACGAGAGGACGGGTCTATAGTTAACAATTGCTGCTGGTCCTCGCCAGCGCAGTCATTCTCGCTTCCGAGTCCCGTGGGACTCGCAACCATATATTACTGTCTCAGATCCGAGACTTCCATTTTCGTCGCCTCCTACGACTCGCAGGGATACGATGGAGGTATTCGACCCCGCCTCCACATGGGATAGATGTTATGTATTTGTAATTTATGTTATTCCTTAATATATAAATGGAAGCTGCTTGTACGAAGTGCGCCTCATGTTGTCTCGGAAGTTCTTTGTTGTTTAATGTTCGTTTTTTTTTTTTGTTTTATGTCATAATTTTACATTAGAGATAAATTAGCTTCAGATAAGTCTTCTTTGTCGTGCTGATATAATTTTGAGACGGACTGACCTGAAAAAGCTCTGTGCAGTGACCCTATAACCAGCTGTGCACAATGGCGCCATGGTATGAATTGCCAGGCGTCTTGTTTTCTCACGCGGCCAGCCCCGTTTATGTCATAGGTCCTTTTGCATCCATCAATTTCAGATCCATTAAGTTGTCAGCATTTGCTCGGTGGACCAGTGTGTCTGCAGTGTACCGAGTTCATTCCCCGGCACATGTTACGCTGCCGCCCCTATATGATTGATTCTCAGTTGGTTATTAAATGACGATCTCCGAAACTGCTGCTATTTTGTACCGTAAATATTGATATGATTTACCTGCCTGTTATATTCATGTGGGTTTCGTACGAAGCCAGAATAGCGCAGACGCTAAAGTGACAGACTACGTGCTGGACTACCGGAAATCAGTTCCAACGATGGGAAGATATTCTTTTCTTGGCAACAGTCTCCATGTGTCATATAGATTCGAGGTTTTCACAGCGGTGGTTGTGAAAAGTTCTGTCTTCTGGGATATTACGCCGTGAAGTTTGTTCAGAGTTACCCAGGCTTTTAAGAAGAACATATCGCCTCCATCTTCAGGGTCGAAGAATAAGCCGAACAAGATACCAGCGTGGAAGCAGGTGGCATCAGCGAAACGTTTGCCAACCAGTTACGAGACGGTATAAGCGACAAACACTTCCCACCGTAAACAGGAAAAAATTCTTTATGTATATCCTTAACATTGAGTCCTTTTTGCACCCCAGAACGAACACAAGAACGCTGCTCTTCGGTAGTACACCCTTGAAGTGTCATCTGGGGGTGTGACACCGTATAGTCGTATAAAAATTCACCGAAGTTTCGGAGCAACCAGCTGTGCATGCTGCCTTCTTGTTGTTGATGACTCCCCTAGCCTATTCTTGAAGCCTGCAGATTGAGACAGTATGTTCCTCCGAAACGACGGTAGACATTACCATACATCCCAAAAGATAAATTCTCTTCAAGGTTTGGAACTATCCCGACGTTTGTATGGAGAGAGAATGAATAAACAGCGGAAAGGCTCGGTTATACCCAGTGCAACTTGAGGCACAAATCGAGTTTGTCAGATTTCCTTGTGTCCTCTTCGTTATGAAGCCAGTGCACGTCACCTGGTCCTTGGCCGAGAGCAGGTGTTGGCTTCTGACAAGCCGGTTCCAACGTGAGCAAAATCTCCCATTAGCTGCCAGGCCAGCCATCCGAGCCATGCATCTCCTTTCATGGGACTCGCGTCCTTCTGTCCGGTTTCTTTCTCTTCTTGAGTACTGCACTATGCTACAACCCGGAAGGTCGCGGGTTCGATTCCCGTTGTGGTCGTTGGATTTTTCAGTTGACCTAATCGTTCCAGCCGCTCACCTCAGCGATTGGCCGATTGTCTAGAAAAAATATGAGGGAGCCTCGACATGTCCCAAACCCATGGGCCTCCACAGCCTGTTACAGGGATAGTTTCACCATTTCATTAGCATTGGAAGAACAGGCCTTCCTTGGACGATTCCGCCAGAGCTGTCTACTCTCGTATCTCAAGATCCGGGTTTCACTTCTTCGGGTTTGACAACAGTCCCTTTTTTACAGAGCAGGGTCGTCAGCCTTGCGTCAACCCCCAACTTGGCGGACAGGGTTTCTGTACTTATGTCCCCCCAGTGACAGGGTGGCCCTGTTATGCCCCCAGGCACTGGGTTTCCTTTTAGACATATTCTACGAATCGCGAGCCTACGGTGGAGGTATTCTAACCCGCCTCCATACGGGGATTTAAATGAACACGGTACTTCCGAAAATAAGTGCCCCCCAAATGGTTTGTTGCACCCGGTAGGGGCTGAAGGCTGCAATAACATTGATCTGCCCCCTTCAGAGAGGGGGAGACGTACATCACTTGACGGTCGTCAATCTGATGGGATGATCCGCCGTGAAGAAAGGTTCACTGCTTTTTAAGGACCACTGTGAACATCATTTTTGGGCCGTGTGCAGGGGTGGGAATGACTCATTCATATTGAGGTCAATTAGAAATGGAGGGACAAGCCCCCGCACCTCCACATTACTTCTTGATGATTCTGGCAAATTGCTGTCATTAGTGAAAGTGTCTCCCGTCGCCGCCCATCGCCCCCTTTTCGAGAATTGTCGTTCCTTTTATTTAAACTGGGTGTTCACAAAGCTGAAATACGTATACACAACCAATTTTGCGTGCGTATGATATAGTCTTCCCAGCTTTTATCTTCTTTAGGACGTTCATGGGTGGGTGGATGGGTGGATGCATGGATGGATTGCAGATAGTTGGCAGGTTGGTACTTGGATCTATTCGGATTGAGCGAACGAAAGGGCACAGAAGCAACAGAAACGGCTCCACTGGTCTCCGAGTGGCTTCTGAGGTTGGAGCCACGAGGCAGGCTGTTCGTGTGACCAGAGGCCCGCTCTACTGGGGCAACAGGTGCTGGGCAGAGGAGACAACAGGTGCACGTATTTTCTTAGTTTCAATCCTCCCACGTGCCCAGTTTTTCTTGCGCCGGTTCGACCTTCAGCTGTTTTGTTTGGGAATCCACTGTGATGCCCTATCTGAGCCGTAGCTCTGTGTCGTTGGATTTGAGGTTGTCACAGCGGGGACCATGACATCGTCTGGTTTTATGGGAGGAAAGTATCGCTTCCATCTTCAGGGTTGAAGACTACGCCAAGCAAGAAATCAGAGGGAGGCGGCAGGGCGGTGGGCTTCAGCCGAGACTCACGTCATCACAACTCAGAAGAAGATTTTACTCTTTGTAATTCTTTACTTTGTGGTGGGCCAGAGCAGTGCAGAAAGGCTGCAGGCTGTTACTATATAATCCTAGATAAACATGAAGAAATTCTTCCAGTCTTTTCGCGTTGCGGTACATGAGAATGTAATCAGATAGACGCCTCTTGGGGCATGACACCGTGTAGCCTGGTGCACGGATTAGTGGACTTGTCCACCGTCCGGCATTTCGATCTGGTCTGTTTGTTTCAATTTAGTATAAAGAAATGTTGACAGTGTGGGGACAGCAACATTTCAGCAAAGAAACAAAACAAGGTTGACAAACATCTCTTTTTTGTTGTAATTTCTTTTGTTATTTAACAACGCTATCAGGATCGAGACTATGTACGTTGATGATATTATGGTACATAGACCCGTTGCTAGGAAAAGACCTTGAAACAAACAACCAAACAGCCATTCTTAGGCAACGATCGTGAGATGGGCGGTTATATTAGACCCGTTTCTGGTGACGGGCTCGGTAAACACGCTCCCGCTCCGACGGTTACGCAACGGGGGAAACAGGGTGTTGTCTACGCGGTCCGCACCGAGGATGTAAAAAGAAGAGAATTAGGACAACCGAATTCAGTTGGTAGTTGGCAGGCAGTTCTGTACGGGAATATTGAAAGAAGGATATGAGCGCGGGAAGCTGAAGAATCTTCACTGTTAACATCCGTTACCAGGAAACAGCTGTTGAAGACACCGCAGGCTGGGAAGTTTTATGAATTGTGGAGATAAACGATAGTGCTGTAATTACTTGTAGTAATGGCTGTAGATCCATTAGTATGGTATAGTATCCTAACATGCAACGCTGTATAATCCCGAGATGCTGGCAGCTTCGTAAAGCAATCCGCAGCGTATAAACGATTATCGATTTGGATTCAGTTTAGTATGTAGAGCTACATGAAAAATTGTTTACACGAATTTAATGTTGTTCTTTGAGATCAAATACATTACGCCAAGCAGATCTAACATTACCCATTTTATAGAAAGGAATGTCTCCTCGTACGAAGGAATTGACCCATGAGAAAATATAGACTTCATTGGAGTCTAATGGATTTCTTTGGAGAAATTTCCGATGTAATGCTTGTCTAACTGTGCACAAGGAGACAGAGCGGTGTGACATCTGTCTGTGGTGTCATGAACTGTACAGTCGATTTGTTTCTGCAATAAAGGAACACGGAACATGCAGTTTGTTGTTAACCTCTGCTGTCATCTTTAGGAACTGTGAATGAAACTGAGTATTGGTTGTATGAGTTGCCATGCGAACAAACAAAAGAAGCACTGTGCTTTATCTGCAGAACATCAGTACTGAAAGAACAAACCGAACTGAGTGAGCAGGCACTGGAGATCATTATACCGTAAAACATGTTTTAAAACCAGTTCCATGCGCTGGTTCATAGAGGCAAGGAAACGTTATTTCTTAAGATGTAAACTTGAAACAACGATAAACCTGTTTCCTTGCGTTGGTACCAAAACTATGTTTGTTTAATACCGTGGAGATGTACAGGTCCTTTGCTGCTAATTTAAATGTTAATTATCGTACAGCATTAAAGGGATCTCTGTTCTGGTGCTTCAATTAAATCGGTAATTATCTAACTACATTAAGGTTCACGCTACCGTGTTGTTTTTCTTCTTGTTCCTCGCCTGCTTGACATGCAGATGGCGAAAACATCGTCAAACTTCCTTGTAAAAAACGACGGGGTTTCCTCCCTTCTTTTATAAAAATCAGTTCTGGTTTAAGAGATATACCAATATTTGATGTGAAAGATTGATTAGATTTGTGAGTGGCTGCTCGTGCCAGTTGTGTATTCTCTTTGGCGTGTTATGTTCGAGCCTCTCAAACATCAGGATTCCACATGATGTATCTAGTTTTGTCGGTGTCGACTTGTGATTTTATAAATTCAAACGTTTTATTTAATCTAACAGCGAAAGGTAACCTAAAATATTAATAAGTGTATTTCTCGCGAGTGAAGATATTATGTAAATGGATCTTGGAGACAAATAAGATGGGGCGGTTTAGACTGGATGCATCTGGCTCAGGATAGGGATTAATGGGGGCTGTTGTGAATACGACAATGAACCTTCGGGATCCATAAAATTCTGGCAAATTCTTGAGTACCTGAGCGACTGGTGGCCCCCCATGGAATTAGTGCGTTACCATCAGCGATAATTACATCACGGACGCTCGGACTTCTGAGGTGCAAGCAATTCTTGTAGGATCTAGATATAATGTAGAGTTTATTTAAAAATGTACCTTTTGTTCAAGGACTTTTCCTTTTTTGTAGAATGTAAGATAAACATGTTTCAGTCGTTGAAGAAATGTTAGCTTTTAATTTTATGGCGACAACTAATCAGCTACGGGTTTGCATGGGGATATAAACACATGTACAGTATGTGGGTGACCGCCTCTGTGTTCTAGCGGTCAGAGTTCCTGGCTACAGAGCCAGAGGTCCGTGTTCGATTCCCGGTGCTACCAGATTTTCTGAGGAGTAGCGGCCCTGGAACGAGGTCCACTCAGCCTCATGATAATTGAGGAGCTATTTCAAGGAATTAGCGGCTCCGGTCTAGCAAACCGAAATTAACGGCTGTGGGGATTCGTTGCGCTGACCACGCCACAGCCTCTATCCGTTAAAGTCGGTACTAACTTCGCCGTCAAGCGGCGGTCGCTAGGACTAAAACCACGGAGGTTTTGTTTTTCGTTTGTACAGTATGTGGTCTGTGAAGTGTTTTTGTTAAGTCAACATCTACAAAGATGGCGACTGTTGGAAACTTTGAGGTTATATCCGCCAAATTTAACATACATATGAGTTCTTTACAAGAATAAAGCAGTAACAGTAATGGGTCCGTAATGCTCGCAATAAATGCCGTAAGAAAGTAAGCCGTACAAGCTGAGCTCAGAGTATTTTATTCTCAAAATCCGTTGTCTTTGTTAGGCTATTACAGGTGGCGGCCGTCGTGAAATCCAGATTCTGCGCATTATGTAAACCTTATGATCCATGTGTGCTGAGATTCTGGTTTGTCTGTCTTGCAGACATCCGCGTGCAGTTGAGCGAGCAGCTGCGATGTCTGGACGTGCGCATGGAGTCACAGGTGGCAGTGGTGGCCGAGCTGCAAGACTACTTCCGGCGCCGCGCGGAAGTGGAACTCGACTACAGCAAGAACCTGGATAAACTGGTCAAAAGCATCCAGTTGAGACACAAAGAACAGAAGCAAAAGTGAGTGTGACTTTTCTAGTTGATTCAGCTTTCCGGGTTAGATGAAGTTTTAATGAACATATCCCGGTATAATTGTTCACAGCAGGGCAGTGTTTGTCTTCATATAGTTGCCATAGAAACCGAATGCAATACTCATCTCATTTAGTTTACGATTGAACTGAAACATGGTATCAGTAAACTACATTGTTTCAGTCGATGTTTGCCAGAAAAGATCTGTAGCCCATTCTTATTATGCTTCTTCTATCAACCTTTCACGAACTTGTCAAGTTCACTGTGTACGATGCCAGAGTATGCCTCTAGGGCTGTAATGTTATCGGGTACGTCATTAAACAGAAGGTAGCAAACACGTCAGTTTTTTTTACACTGTGCGTAGATTTCCTAACTTGTGCATTATTTGATATCTCTATATATTGTCACGTATATTAGTGACCAAAGACGTGGTAGGGATTGGTAATTGGATTTATTAACAACCTACAGGTCGTAACTGCAATTAATTATTACTCTATTGCTGATTTTCACTGTTGCACTCGCACTACGATTCTCCGTCTTCATTAGTCGTCTCCTGGCAACGGATCTCAACACGGAAACTAGAACTTCAAATCACTCTGAAGTCTTCTTGCTATTTCTTGTTCAGTCACCTTGGAATCTCGGAACTCAACTGAAACTCGTCTGTACTCCTCGAGCTTACTGCTTGTTGCGTGCTTCTGCCGCTACTGCTACTCGTAACTCGTAACAGTCTTGAACGAATCCTGTCACTGTTACTTATATAGACGCGGAACGGACATGGACCTACAGTAGACACATATTACGTGATCGCTATCCTATCAGTTTGTTGGGNGTACTCCTCGAGCTTACTGCTTGCTTGTTGCATGCTTCTGCCGCTACTGCTACTCGTAACTCGTAACAGCCTTGAACGAATCCTGTCACTCTTACTTATACAGTAGACACATATCACGTGATCGCTATCCTATTAGTTTGTTGGCGCGTCGGTCGGATCGACAGAAAACACAGCTTCCTCTATTGTTGCGCGATGGACCTTGATTACAGAGCTGTTGCCTGGCAACGCGTTGATCAAATCTGTTACAGTATGGAAGGCTGTCGCCAATATATTGCATATGTGTCCACTGTTAGCCGACAAGGGGTGGTTATCCGGCATCGGAGTTGCGTGTGCTACTAAGAAACGGCATCAGCATGAGCAGTGTGTGTATCATTTCGATTATTAGGATGGCCAAATAAAGGAGGGTTCAGATCACAGTGGCCGCGCGGTCTAAGGCATGAACTGTCTTCGCTCGGTCGAAACGCTGGGATCGTGGGTTAGAATCCAACTTGAGGCATGGATGTCTGTATGTGCGTTTACTATGTAGTATTTGTGTTCTTCTGTGTGTAGGTAGCGGCCTTGCGACGGGATGATCTCTCGTCCAAGGAATCCTGCCGACTGCGTATAGGATGAAGGAACTGAAAAAGTGGTCATTGTCCAACAAAAGAACTGTAGAGCCATAGATAGATAGATAAATAAAGGAGGCTACGATGGGCAGGACATGTAGCACGGGCACAGGGGAGATAGGAAGTGTGCACGGATTTCTTTCCGGAGAACCTGAAGGGAAGAGACAGTTTGGCAGATCTGGACGTAGAAAGGGTGGGTAATAATAAAATGGGTCTTGAAGAAATAGGGGTTGCGCATGTGGACTGGACTGAACTAGCTTTATGTGTGGGCCATATTAATGGAAGTATAGATTGCGGGAATTTTCGGCATCTTGGTTTTTTTATTGCTAGTGGGGTGGAACTCGTAAGTCCACTTCTCGCCTATTGTATCAGCCCCAGATGATAGGTGAGGGTGATTGTGGAGCAATTGGTGGAATTAAGATTGTCAGGGGAAACCGCAGTACTCGGAGTAAACCTGCCCCAGCGCCACTTTGTCCACCACAAATCCCACTTGACCAGACCCAGGATCGAACCCGGGCCGCCGCGGTGGGAAGCCAGCGACTAACCGCTTGAGGTATGGCACGGCCCCGGCATCTTGGTTACTGTCAGCTTCTCACAGAGTACTCTGCTTCATGAACTCGCCTCTTTTGACTCACGAGCTGTCGTTTCTTGTGATGCGACTATGGAAGAGCTCTGTCAGCAACTTGGGGTACATCGACCGCATAAGATGGCAGTAGCTCCCATGTCAGTGACAGACGAACCTCGATGCTCTCCGTGCGTCGGTTGATAAGTTATTGGTCTATATATCTGCACTGCTTACTCAAGCGGCTTTACGGAAGAAAACTGTGTGGCAAGGGGAGATAGCTGCTGCAGGGGTTGCTTTGTTAGGAGGGATGATGCGTATGTGTGCAAGGGGTCGTAACAGACAGACAGACAGGACAATGTTTTGCTTCTGAAAAAGTCTCAGCAGGTTATTGATTTGTGTGATAATAACCCCATTGATACTCTGCATTGTTATAATTCAGAGATTATTATTACTATTACTATTAAAACTAAAAGCACGCCGTGGCTTGAGTCCGCAAGCTAACTATACCGACCGAGCGACCGCCGCTTGTCGGCGAAGTTAGTGCCAACTTTAGCGGATAGAGGGTGTCGCGTGGTCAGCGCAACGAATCCTCACGGCCGTTAATTTCGGTTTTCTAGACCGAACCCGCTATTTCCTTGACATAGCTCCTCAATTACATTATTATTATTATTATTATTATTATTATTATTATAAAACGAAATGGCTAGAGAAACTACCTCTTTTTAAACTGGTCAGGAATTCTCGTGATAATCGAATCCGGATGTACGCCACCGTCTGTACAAAAGCCTGGCGTTAGCGCCCATCTTGAGACATGTCGGCGAGTTTCACGTGTTAGGTATTTGCTCAAAATCCGTGTTAATGTTATCTTCACATCCGCTTCTGAATCTCCGAAGTTCTCTCTTCTGAGAATTTTCAGACAAAATTTTGTATGGATTTATTGTTTCCTTGGTGCAATCCACGTGTTCCAGTCATATCATGGATCCTGATGTTATTCAGCAATACTGATGATATTAGGCGAGTATCGCAAATTGCGAAGCTTCTGATTGAGTTACGGGTAATTTCTTCTTTATTTCTCGCTCTTAAACCCACAGTCTTCAAAAATCAGTAATTTTCTTTAACTGAGTGAGATTTCCAACGTACATACTGTGTGTTTTCTTTGAGTTGGGAACCGACAGTTTCCATATGTATATTTGTTTCTCCCTTAAACATACTTAGAAGGAAAATTCGTTGCAATCAATATAATGAAATTACTATCTAATTTTCATTGTTGTTATTGTAACTTTCAGCACGTTTGAGTTTGTACAGGTATTGATTTTCATCACCCTACCAAATTTATGATAGTACCGCTACATACAGCGCTTCAACAGTTGCCGCGAGAGAACTGGAGGAAAAAGAAAAGAGGAACGATGCCTAGGGTCCCCAAAAACATAGTGCGGGGAATCCACATAACGATATAATGAGCAGACGAAACTGGCGTAGGAAAATGGAAATACACGTATGGTACAGAGAAGAGTTATCTTAGAGTGGAAAGGGCAGAGTGAATGCACAGAAGAAATGACTGAGAACATTGCGTAATCTTCTGAGAGCGATGTTACTGATTTTTTTGTTTATGACAGAAAATTGTCGCATATGAAGTTGTTCTTAAAGATTTGCGGAATTCCAACAGTTTTTTGTTTAAAATTCTGCTCCCAGCTTGAAAGTTCGCGTTACAGCCATGTTCGCATTAATAAAATAATGGTTCCCGGGTACAATTTGTGTATCAATCAGGACAAAGCTCTTCCGTCTGTTCGTGTAAAAAGAAGCATCAATCTTATTTGCGTCACATGGAAATATAATTGTTATATTTCAAGATTTGATCTTACACATAATTAGATAATTTAAAATGTTTGAAACCATTTTTTTAGCACATAACAAAGACCTTTAATTGTTCTCTATATGCCTGAGCGACACTTGGTGGGCAGAGACATTTCTGTAGAAATGGAAAATATTCGAAGTACAAAATAAAATTAGCTTTAATCATCTGGTTCTCGCATCTTCCATTGTTTGATTCAGAGCCTGTAATATTGCAACGGTGAGGTGTAAGACATTGCGGTGGTTGCCCTGTACAAGTGCGGTTAGATGATCACTGTTAACTGCATTATCGGACTACCTTGTTGATTTCCTGATTAACTCTTTAACGTTAATTACTACCACGAGAAACCGTGTTGTAGAGTAGACAGAAAAAAAAGTATGGTTACATATATTAACAGTAAATGATTGTCATTTGTAACATCTTCCTTTTGTCTTCCTGGAGACAGGATCTCATAGAACAATGCCCATTGTTTCAAAATGCTATTATCTCTGCTGTACCTCCGTGTCTCCAGACATGATACGACCTAGCCTTCTGATGAGACTGCCATCATAGTATGAGTGAAATAATTTACGAACTTTATTTTAACCTCGTAACTGTTCAAATATTGTGCTGAAGTGGACTGCTCCAACAAGATAAATGAATCACCTGTCTAAAAAAAACAGTTTACTTTCTTGTTTGACGTGAACCATAAAATAAGGCAAAAAAAGCCATTTAAGCCATCGTGAATCGTTAGATAGTAAGTGAAATACTAGAGCAATTTTGGTGAAACATTCCATACATTTGGATTCTGATTTTTTAAAATGAGAATCCAATTTTAGGAGTGTTAATAATGAAATGTATTAGAGGGCTAGGGGCATTTTCGTTAAACATTTTTGCCATTGGTTCTCGTTTAGAAATATCGCTCCGTGTATGTCATCCAGACATGCTCTGGAATGTCCAACAAACAGGGGTCTCTTGTCCTAGAAGTAAACAGGTCAGAGCATGAAGCCTCATCAGTTGATTTGGTTAAGAATGCTCCATACTTTAGCTCTTTGTCTTCATGGGATGGTGCTTAGACATTTGAAACTTTATGGTCACTATAATTTTGCCTGTGGTTCTGTATGAGTGTGAAACTTGGTCTCTGATATTAAGGGAGGAACATAGACTGAGGGTGTTTGAGAACAGGGTGTTGAGGAGAATATTTGCACCGAAGAGAGATGAAGTGACAGGAGGTTGGAGAAAACTGCATAATGAGGAGCTTCATAACTTGTGCAGTTCTCCAAGTATAATTAGAATGATCAGGTCGAGGAGGATGAGGCGGGCAGGGCATGTAGCTCGAATGGGGGAGACGAGGAATGTGTATAGGATATTGGTGGGAAAGCCAGAAGGAAAGAGACCACAGGGAAGACCAAGGCATAGGTGGGTGGACAGTATTAAAATGGATCTTAGAGAGATAGGATGGGATGGTATAGATTGCATTGATCTGGCGCAGGATGTGGACCAGTGGAATATGCTCTCGTGAGCATGGTACTGAACCTTTGGGTTCCATAAAATGTTTTGAAATACTTGAGTCGCTGGGTGACTGTTGGCTTCTCAAGAAGATTTCAGTTCCATTTAGTCAGTCAGTTATTAATGGGTTATTGAAGACTTGGTGGACTATTATATTTGTTTAATTTCAGGAGGGAGCAGTGGCCACTCTTTTCATCCTACTCATGTTGGCAGCAGCTGGTGACACAGACAAAGAACCTAAGCAAGGACCACGCTGCTCTGAGTGAGGTCTATTCAACTCATATTGTGAGCAGGCTAGCTGAAGTAATGGAGGATGTACAGAGGATATACCGAAGGGTGGGTATTGTACAGCATGTCCTTAAGTCTTTGTATGCTGGCACTTCAGAGGAAAAAATTCTGACAGTATGTTTCCATGGTGACATGATTTTTATTGTTGAAAAGCTTCAGTTGTTCATTGGCATGAGGTTTGCTTTCACTGACATTTTCAAACACCAAAAAAATCATTAATCTCATGGTTTGTCTTCTCATATTAACTAATCTTACATCTTCTTTTATATGTGTGTCCGTCTTGTTCTCTCCTATTAAAGAGAACACAGAAGACTGTGGGTGTGTTTGACAACAGCGTGTTGTGGTGAATATTTAGACTTGATATGCAAGAAGAGACAGGAGGCAGGAGAAAGTTCCATAATAAAAAACTTTGTAATTAGCGATCAGGTCAAGGAAAATGCTATGGGCAGGACATGTAACATGCATACATATGTGTTTGTGTATGAGAGAGAGGGAGAGCTATGCATACACCTTTCTAGTAGGAAAGTCTGAAGGGAAGAGCTTTCTTGCAGGATGTAAGCATAAAGAGCAGGATAATATTAAAATGAATATTAGAAACAGGATAAGCGGGTGTTGATTGAATTCATCTGGCTCAGGATGGGGGCCAGTGGTGCGTTCTTTGGGTTCCATGAAATGTTATTAATTTCTTGAATAGCTGAGTAGCTATTAACTGTTAACTCAAGAAGGATTCTGCTCCATGGAGTTATTTTGTTAATTAGTTAAATCCATTTTTAGCCTACCATTATATATGTAACTGAAACTTGTCTCTCTCCACATCTACATAACATGTATTNTTCTAGTAGGAAAGTCTGAAGGGAAGAGCTTTCTTGCAGGATGTAAGCATAAAGAGCAGGATAATATTAAAATGAATATTAGAAACAGGATAAGCGGGTGTTGATTGAATTCATCTGGCTCAGGATGGGGGCCAGTGGTGCGTTCTTTGGGTTCCATGAAATGTTATTAATTTCTTGAATAGCTGAGTAGCTATTAACTGTTAACTCAAGAAGGATTCTGCTCCATGGAGTTATTTTGTTAATTAGTTAAATCCATTTTTAGCCTACCATTATATATGTAACTGAAACTTGTCTCTCTCCACATCTACATAAACTGTATTTAACTCTGGAGGGATGAATTAGTACGGTAACATGTATCAGCAGTAAGAAAACTGGAAGACTGGGCGTGAATTAACAATAAACATAGTTTAACATGAGGTGTTTAAAAGACTGCACCAATCAAGTTATCTATTATTATTATTATTATTATTATTACTATTGGAGGGGGTGGGTTTCCCCATGCACCGCGACCAGTTGTTGATCTATTGTACGTCCCCCTTTGATATTCTACCAGTCGCCATACCCTACCGGTACTGGTGCGTCCTATCAGCCCCGTTGAGCCAACGACATCAGCCCTCGGTACCTTGATGCTTCCCCCATCTACCAGAGTCCCGGAGGACGTGTTCTCTGAATTTTTCCGCCCTTAAAAATTCCACGACCTCCGCTGGGTTTGAACCCCGCGTACCTTGAGTCATGAGGTGGGAACGTTACCCCTAGACTACGGAGGCCGCTAATCAAGTTATCTAAATACATAACAGTTATTCCCTTCTCTGCAGTATCCACAGTGCCAGTCATGTCCTCCCAGCCCCCTATCCAGTGGGTAACCAGGAGTTCTTCCTCTTGATTAATGCCACACAAGTGTGAAGTTACTCACCTCAGAGGTTAGGAATATGTGGAGCTGTATGTCCATTCCCCCGTATGTCTTCATGGTGTGGTGCTTAATTACGGACAGGGATAACTTTATGTATATGAATAGATAACTAATGGTACTAAACATATGAAAGTGTCGGTATCAGGAATCTATGTGAATTGGTACAAATGAGGTCAGTTTAGGGTCATCTGGCACCAGACTGAGTGGATAGTAAAGTCTTCAACAATGACAATTTGATTTTATGATCTATCTATAAATTTTTCTTGCACACAATATGATGCCTCTTTCTCTGTACATTGTTATGTTATATGAAGGGCAAAATGTCTTCTTTCTGTCTGTACATCACAGAGATGTTCACATTCCAGCTGTCAGGATGCAGTAACAATACCCTCACAGATGTTAGCTGATTAGTGTTTCAGTACATGACGCGGGCTGGATTGAACATTGTACTGTTGACATATCATTATTATTTGAATGATTCTATCTTTAGGTGAATTATGACATGACTAATTGACATGTTCCGATACTGGAATTCTAATTCAATTGCATCACTTTGAGTCATCATTACATCACATCACAAAGTCGAGCTTCTTAGGTATAACCTTTTGTCCTCAAGTTCCGTATCGTTGCATCTGAGATTCTCACAATGGTGACAGTGAAGAATATACTGGATTGTGATGTCATTAATGGTGGTTTACTGACGTTTCGGAAAGCATACTGCCTCTGTCAATAAGATGAGAGGGTAAGCGAAACAAGCAGAGCACTTCTGCATGCTGTCTGCTTCTTTCTGGTTGCTTGCTGTGCTTATTCTTGAACCTTGAAGACTGGGGCAGTATTCTCCTTTGTAACATCCGTGAACCTCTGTACACTTCGTGTAATGTAGCTTGTGTGCAGGACCAGTCACAGACATCTTGGTACACTGAAGTATGAAGTACAACCACATACAACTGAGCAGGTTGGCTTAGGGGTAACACAGCGGCCTCTATAGTCATGACTCAAGGTACGCGGGTTCAAACCCGGCAGAGGTCATGGAATTTTTAAGGGCGGAAAAATTCAGGGAACAAGTCCTCTGGGAGGGACTTTAAGCCGTGGGTCCCGTATCGTAGATTTACGGCATGTAAAAGATCCTCATGTCTCTAGGAGACCTCTGAGCAAAATTAGGCAAAATGTTTCCCACCCAAGTAGTTTCCAATGCCTCTGGTAGATGGGGGAAGTATCAGGTACCGAGGGCCGACCTCGTTGGCTGAACGGAGCTCATAGCATGTACCAGTACCGGCAGGGTATGGAGACAGTAGAAATTAAAGGGGGACGCACAATGGACCAATAACTGGTCTAAGTGCATGGGGAAAGCCACCCCCTCTAATAATAATAATAATAATTAAAAAATAGGGGTAACACGCTCTGCTCATATGCGAATGGTGGTTGGTTGAAATCTTGGCTGGGAGACCGGCTATCCTGACGGATGATTATTATGGTTTTTCTCAGACCCTCCAGACAAATGTCAGGATAGTACCTCAGTTACGATAGACCTCTTACTTTCATATTCTTCCAATTCATCACCCCTCTGTCATTCTTCTGTTCCATGCTTTATAGTCTGCGATATTTATATCATTCTAAAATAGCCCATAAAAATACGATATATGTATGTGGTATTTTAAAATTACTTTATTTCTTGCATTTAATCTCTGTGTCTTTAGAAATTTTTTCCATTGCATTAGCATGCTGACACATTTTCATATGGTGGTCACTGCACAATAGGTTCAGGCTGGAAATGGATTTGATACTCATTCCTCTGATCTGCAAATCATTACAACGGTTCAGAAGTATTCACATTGCTTCACAGTCTGACCTTTCTTGCTTGGATCCTTGGTGGTGTGTTGTCAGTGACTCATCACACAGATACCTGACTGGCTACACTAAATTATATAGATTTATATCCATCATGTGCGGCTGTCAAGATAATATAAATGAACTTCAGTATTTCAGGGTTTCTGGTTTTTTTTTTTTGTCCATCATGTAGTATTCCAAGCAGAATACAACATTTTGTAAACCAATCTGGCGCCATCCTCAGGTGAAAAGCTTGGAAACACTTTCTCAGTTGAGCTTGTTATAAAGAGCTCAGCTTAATCAGTGTACCTATTAATTCTTTTTAACAGAACAAACTTAGTAGGTACGTTCACCTGAAGGCAGAGTTCTTTTCAGAATACTGGACAATGGATAAGGTCCATATTATGAAGTGTAATACACCGCAGTGAGGATCTTTAGAAGAAAATAATAGAAAAAGTATTTTGTTTCATGGCCATTTAAATGGATATCCTGGTCAAATTTTTCTCTAGGCGAATAAAGTATGCAAAATAACACAGAACACTCTCTGAACTGGAGCACCATTACAAATGGAGTTACTATTATTGATATGAAAAAAAACTGATCTCATCTACTAATTATTTGGTACAGCTGTGTGTAAAGTTACAGGTGCTCTGTGACTGACTCAGATGATATACAGCTAATTGAAAATGAAGAATGTTTTAACAAAAGAAGTTAAGAAGGGGGTTAAGAAGATGATTTGAGTGGGAGGGAGTGAGAATTATTGCCACTTCTCCTAGGGGATTTAGAGTCTGGTGGAGGGGAAGATTTTAGCATGTCCAATCTGCTTCGCTGTTTCTTAATCATATTAAAGTACACTTATACTGGGGTACTGATGATAAATGTGGTTCAATTGCTGTGATGTATATAGTGATACTGCTCCAAATATGGCCTACATCCTGTTTTGCTGTTGAAGTAGGCTGAACTGACTAACCTGTTTTAGCAGTCTAGGCCAGTGATTCAAGACTGCTTGTCAGTATATGCTAGTGTTCATGTGTGACAGGCTGCACCAAATTTAAAGGGGCTGTTCTGATTGGAACTCTCAAAGTGTGTATTCCTGTTGCATAGATTTTGAGTTATTGATCTGTTTATAGCATTATTGTTATTGTATTTTATACTTTTACACATGTTAATTTTTTCTTTTAATTCGATTAGTGGGGGGGGGAGCCCAACTGGGTCAACTCGGCACGGCGGCCACTGAGTGGCCTATTGTAGCCTGCCCCGGGTGATTATGATGGAGAATTTGGTAGAATGAAAATTGGCAGGGGAAACCGAAGTACTCGGAGAAACCCCGCCCCAGCGCCACTTTGTCTACCACAAATTCCACTTGACCAGACCCGGGATCGAACCCGGGCCGCCGCGGTGGGAAGCCAGCGACTAACCGCTTGAGCTATGGCGTGGCCTTTACACATGTTACTCAAATATAGATGAGCAAAGGCAGACAATCCCATACTGACAGAGCATATGTGCCACTACTCATACTGATTCCATCTTCAGCTCCTGTTCGTAACTGCTGTGACATACTGTCCTAAATTTGCTTATGGGTACTAAAGAAACGCTTCTGAGTTTGAGTAGTGTATTTCAATCAAGATTCAAACAAGCTTATGTCAGAGTTGCTCTCTGTGTCAATTTTTTGCTCTTTTAACTTGTTTCAACTTGCTTCAGGCCCCTGTGATGTTTGCTTCCTGCCATGCTTGACCTCTAAGTCTTCTGAAGATCTCTCTTGTAAGAGTGAGAGCCATAATGTGTGTTTACTTTTAATGTGGACCACATGGCAGATAATAAGTGAAGTTTGACGCCATAATTGTGCAGTTTCTGACCTTGCAGACAGCAGTTGTAATTACGACAGATGAAATTCACCTCTGAAGGTCAGCATTGCTTGCGATGGGCAATGCATGAATGAGTTGCAGAGTGGGTGCAGCAGTGTGAAATTGCGTCTGTCTGTCATCATCACCAAATTTAACAGTTGTACTTTCTGGAACAAAATCCTGAGCCTTACACTAACAAACTGATTCCATTTAGCAGAGGCCTTCTTTAGTAACCACCAGTCTAATGTCCCATGCAAGGAGTGCCCCACAGTTTCAGACGTATTCTGAATGGGAACAGCCCAGAAGGCCTGATCTGTCAAACGAAGAAGATGAGTTGCAGTTTTTACATTATTTAATTAATATTATTACAGGTTATTTAATAAGTTAAGATTTCATACCTAAGTGGCTGCACTAAGTATTGTATCACCAGATGATAACCAGTTGGATGAGTATATATTCTCAGAGTTGCGTAGACAGTAGGACAGTTGTTGATGATGTAATCTGTATCATTTGGCTATGAAACATGGTAAAATATACTAGAACACCTTTCTGTGTGTGCAGTGTCGTGAAATTGCATACGAGACTCATGAAGAGATCCTGCGAGTGCTTCATGAGCTCCACACAACAATGAAGACTTATAATAGTTACCAGGGAGAGTACCGACAAGCAGAGAATAAGCTCAGGATTACTGAGGCCCAGCGACAGAAGCTGGAGCAGAGCTTGCCACCAGAGAAGCTGGATCGCTCCAAGAAGTACCGTGTCCTCGAGAAAGAGGTTCAGAAGGTGTGTGGCTTAAAGTTTCATTTCTTGCTGTCAGATATGCATGTCACGTTTTGTTTTCAGAAAGTACGAGTTGAATAGTTGACCCTAAAAAGGAATAAGTAAAATAAGGGCAGAGGTAATAACATAAAAACTTCACAATTCTGAAACAATAGTATGACTGTAATAATTTGCAAGATTTATTTTAATAGAGTAATGGTCAAATTCTGTGCTGATTTTCACAGCTCCAGCAAGACGAATGAACCACCTGTTTAAAAACTATTTGACTTTCACGTATTAATTTAACAATAAAATAAGACAAATGAGCAATGTAAGCGACTGTAAATAATCGGAAAGCAAGTGAACTTTCAATAACTATGCAGTCACTCTTAACTTCCTCTTTTGCATGACCGTATAACCTTTAAGTGAATGCAACTGTCTGTTGTTGGTATTTGATCAGTCCTCTGCCTATACAGTATAGCAGAACGCTGAAGTATGTTGACATAATCCATTCCGCATGTCACTGTACTGACTCCGCTGTCCAGGCTTTTGGGACTTAGAATGGGTTAGAAATGGCCACCTTATGATAGGCCGACAAGGGAATTGTTCCAGGCAGCCCATGCTACCAGGATTTCATTCTCTAATCTCTTCTCTTTGGTTGAGTTGTAGGGGAGCCATCTGCCATATGTGTATGCTCTCTCCTTTAACAATCTCGCTGCCTAAACTCTTTGCCTGTGTCCACATTAAAATATCTCATGCATGATATGTATGCACGCTGTCTTTATAATGAGCAGGGTTACTATGCTGGTTTTAACTGGACCAATAGAATTCATTTGTAGAGTTTTAATTGGAAGTTTATATAATAGCATCCTGTTTTGCGTTAATAACAATTAATCAGAGCAGATGATGAGCTATACTGATGGTGGCATGCAGTGTAATTGAACTTGTTACTTGTTCCTCTACTGGTTATCACTTCTTGCTCCTTCTCTCTTCCTTCTCCTCCTCTTCTGTTTATATCTCTGCCATCAATTCTGTTTTATACAACTGAATGGAACAAAATTTCTCCAAGCTTGTCTTTCCTTTTAAATTTATTGCCAGCTGTCTCCTCTTTTCTTGATGTCTTCCAGTATCTGCCTGAACCATCTTATTTTTGGAGGAGGGTCAAGCCATATGTCTGTCTCCAATTTTAATTCCAATGCCTTTCTTAATATCCTTTGCTCAGTCTGTTCCTTTTTACTTAATTTTCCTTCAACTTAATAAACAAATTTTGCATTCTTGTTTACAAATTTCATTTCTAATTCTGTCCCTTCTTGTTTTTCCCAGTCTGTTCAAAAGATTTCATATCCATTATGAGGTTTAGAAGCCCCCCTGTGGTTATTATGAAGAGTACTGCCTTCTGGAATGTGACACTGTCTGGTCTGATAGAAACTTACCAGCATTCTTTGGGGTATACCCTGAAGTTGGAAGCAGCTGGTTGCTTTGAAGCATATGTATCTTTCTAGCAGACTACATGACATCACATCCAAGAGACCCATTATCTTAATACTACATGGAGAACCCAAAATTTCACAGAATATTTAATTTGGGTAGCAAGATGCTGGTTTGGAATTGAACCCAGGATGTTGGAATGCAGCAAGAGTGTTAACGACTGAGTCATGCTTTGAAAAGCTGAATTCTTATGTGGGTTCTGTGCACATGTACTAAGTAAGAACAGTGCAGTGATTTCTGAAGCCTGCCGTCATACTGTAACTGTGAGGATGCTTCCTTTTTTTTCTTTTTTGAATCGTGAAATATAATCCTCCAGCATCTTATGCTTTTTGCAGGAGTTCATCATTTTAATCTGCGTAGTTTGCAAGCTGAGAGTTCATTACTGGTGCCCTTGACCTGGTTCAGAAAATGTGACACATCCCCCTCCATGCTAAGGAATTTCCATTTATACAGTAGAGTACATTAATTACTTGAGTGTGTTTATGTCAGTCATTTATCTAATGAATTAATTAATAAAGAATGTGTTGGGTAGCCTGTGTTACAGAGGTCTTAATGTGGTTGGATAATGGACACTAAAAGTTTTAGAATCTAGGGGAATCAGATATGCAGGGCATGTAACATACCAGGGAGACATGAATACAGAGTTTCCATAGAAAATCCAGAAGGAAAAAAGCCTAAACATAGATGGGAAGATAATGCCAAAAGCATCTTAGAAAAATAGGATGGGACACTGTGGACTGAATTCATCTGGCTAAGGATTAGGGACCAGTTGTATGCTTTTGTGGTTATGATAATGAGCTTACAATTTCCATACAGTGCTTGGAATTTCTTGACTAACTGAGCATCTGCTAGCTTCTTGTGAAGGATCTTGCCATGTGGAGTCAGATAGTTGAATGTCTCAGTAAGAGGGAGTGGAAATATGCACAAGATTGAACTGGCTTAGGATAGGGTTCAGTGGTGAGTTTCTGTGCAATATGGTGGTGAACTTCTGCATGTGAATGGTGATTTCAGTCCTGAAAAATCTCTACATAGACTGCAAATGCATAAATGAGGAGACAGACTGAATGAACACTGAGCACAGTGGAGGGGAGTAGGAAACGACAAGGCTGGGTCAGTGTGATGTCTCTGTTGTTTGCCTTACATGAGGAACAGCTGCTGTTGTACCTGTCATTCATGGCTGGGTTATAAATAGTATCCCAGTGCTTCGTTATGCATTATACCATGAGGGCATGGTTGCACATATCCTTGAGTGGTCAGATTCACACCCCAACCATTTTATTTTTTTTATTTATGGCATATTTAACGGTGTTGTCAGCAGATTCTGCTCCTTAGTGTCGAGACCAGCCCTAGGGTTCACCCAGCCTCCTCTACAATGGATACTGGGGGCTCCTTGCGGGGTAAAGCAACCAGGCCACATAGAATTTCCATCTAATGCTGAGGTCAAAGAGTGGTGGAGCTGTACGTCTTCATGGTGTAGTGCTTAAATAATTAAGCACACGAACAACTGTACCTGTACCGTATTGTCAGTAGCTCAGATTTGAACCTCGAATGGTAGGACAAATAGTGAATAATCAATTGGAAAGGATGCAGAAGGAAGCGATTACAGTCTGATTTAACGTCCCTGAATTTAGCTGAAGGGCCTGAGGATGACCACAAAACCTGGATCAGGATTGGTGATATATGGGCCCAGATTTGAACATGAGGCGTCTGAGGTGTGAAGCAGGAGCGCTAACTGCTGGCTGGTTGGGCCTTCAGGCTAGTGTAGCGCCCCTGTGGGACTTAAAACATGGTCATTCAGCACATAGCATAGTCATTATACTGGCTGAGTTACCTAACTGCAGTATGGTCCTCAGGCATGATAGCGGATTGGAATGTTGCTTTCATAAATTTACTTCTCCCTGGTCTTGAATGAAGGCAGTATATTACACATTCAGAATTGTACTTCACACAAAAGTAACTTTTCCACATCTCATCCCAAAAGTACACCAGTTTATTGATTTCTTCTTGGAAGAGCTGTGTGCCCTTTGCCTGGCGTTATGCCCTTGCGGTTTCCATGACTTGAGTTTCAGTCTCAGCAAGACTTTTATATTCAGTGGCTGCAACAGATGGTAGTATCTGGGGACTAGACCACCAGAATGGGTTGTGTTGCCACATTCACTTTTCAGATTGAAATAAAGACATGTCTAAAACAAATTCATGAAAGTAAATTTCTGATCTTCCCTTGTGCAACTCTTGAATTGCACATATCACTCTGTGATCAGAAAGGTGTTTGAGCTGTATAAATCTACTGTTTGCAGCGCAAGAACAAATATAATGATGCCAAGTTGAAGGCCCTGAAGGCACGGAACGAATATGTCCTCTGTCTGGAGGCTGCGAACACAACGATCCACAAGTACTTTGTGGACGACCTTTCTGATCTCATTGACGTAAGTTATGAGTTCATTTAATTTGTTTTCTGAATTAGATTGTGGTCACATTTTCATGGTATGGATGTGTTCTTCTGTGTTATAGTGCTGTGTAGTCTGGTGGGTTGGTACTAGGGTTTGAGGGGGACATACTTCTCTAAGGGTTACCCACAGAAGTACACAATACTTCTGAAAACACCAAGTGCTCACCTATCAGAGCATAAGCATCATAGCCCAAAAACCTAATTTATGACTGAAGAATTGTATTTATCATTATCTGTTAACTTCGTGACATGTATTTAGAAGTTAACAATATGGAATTGTCTCAACTTTGTTCAGTGCATGGACTTTGGCTTCCACCTCTGCATGTCACGTGCATTGCTGATGCATATGTCAGCAGAAGAAGAGCGCAAGATATCAGTACAAGCAGGTATGGAACAGATGTACAGCTGCGTCAACAGTTTGGATTCACGTCTTGACAAACAGAGGTTCCTTGAATCCAACCACACAGCATTTATGATTCCAAAGAAATTTGAATTCCAGGGACAGAGAGATGAGGTAAGTTTATGGTGCCTCACTTTGTAGCTGCTGCTCACTGTAATGCTGTTCTGGCTTACTTAATGTCGGTGCCTCAGATTAACTTTAACTGATTTCTTCGCCGCAGCAACCTGTACATCTGTTGATGGCCAGTTAGGCCAAAACATGTAGTGACAAATGATGAGAGAATATTAACTCATGTTGCATATAGATGGCACAGAAGCAGAGTATAAAGTCAGATTTATCTTTGTTATTAGTTTCTTGATGAGGTCATTGGATTTTTCAGTTGACCTAATCCTTCCAGCCGCACTATGGCCTGGGGGTAGACTCAGCCTCTAACAGAAATGAGTACCAGGCATCTTCCTGGGGGTAAAGGGCAGCTGGCGCATAAGACTGACAACCTCACTGCTATCTGTGAGCCGATTGTCCAGAAAATCTGGGGGCCTTGACTGCCTGTTAAGCATAGCTTTACATTTTTTTAATTACTTTCTTGATTGTCCCTTCTTCATTCAAATACTGTGATCCATTTACAGGGACCAGAACCAGAGTTACAGAAGACCCTCCGGGATGAGCTGGAGGCTCGACTGGCCCAGTTGCAAAATCGGGTAACAACCCTGCGGGCAGAGTCTGAAGAAGTGTGGAAGACACTGGAGACTGCAGAGACAACCCTCCTCAAGATGCTGAACTCAAAGGACTTTTACTGTAGTGGTTACTTTGGTGATGGTGCCATTCCTGTACAAAAACCTCCTGAAACCGTGTCCATAAAACTGAGGGCAGATAGGCAGGAAACAGAGGAATTCTATCTCACGGTGAGTTTCCTGTGACCAAGTTGTTATATACTGACAGTTAAACCTTGACTTCAGAACTTGTGTATGTCATATTTGATGTGTCATGTACAGAAATTCCGTGAGTACGTCCTGGGTACGAGCCGAATCGCGCGATTAGATGCGAAGCATGAACATATCCGCCAGACCTTGCTGGATGCTGCAGGGGATTCTCCTACGTCTCTGAAAGGCCTTCAGCATCGTCACACTGGCCAGACCACGAAACCACCACGACGTAAACGAATTGGGCGCCTTCAAATGAATGGTCAGCCCAAACTTTTTGGTGGCAGCTTGGAAGAGTACCTAGAAACAACCAATCAGGAAATTCCTCTCATCATGAAGAGCTGTATCAGAGTCATCAACTTATATGGTGGGTTTTAATGCAGATTTTTCATTCTTCAACTCTCAGTATTATTTCAGTGCTCAAGGAGTATCATAGAGAGGATTTAGAAAGAGTTAGTCCTTAAATGTAGGATAAGTTTCATTGAATATTATTTCTTGGTGTAGAAGGGGCTGTCTTTACAACTGGCACCAGAGATGAGGTCTAAAAGGATGTGATGATAGTACATTAAAACAAACATTATTTTTCTGGACATTATCCATTGTCTTGTTTTTATCTAAAACACAATCTTTCAGAAACTGGATTCTGTAGGCGGTAGGGACTAGCTCTATCGATTGGAACCAACTGAGTAGGTTTTGCCTAAGATGGAGGCAGAGTGACGATGACTATCAAGAATTCTGTGACATTGGAAGCGTATAATATTATGTGTTGGTGTGATGTGAACTTGGTCTCTGTGTTAGGGGAGTGTTTTTCAAACTTTTCCACATGGCAGCACATTAAAATATAGTTAAATGTCTCTCAGCACACCAAAAGATGTGTTGTTATAAAGTCGTTTGTATGGTCATATGCATACTTGCACTCATAACACTGTTTCCCAATAAAATGTCAGCTGGTACTCATGTGCTTAGTTTTATCCTGAAGGCCAAAACATATATTGCACCAGCAGGTGTATGACTTTCAACAGATTTTCCGATGTGTCGTACTGCACATACCAGCTGAAAAAGCACAGTGTTCATGTGTGTCCATGTACATGTAGGCACACACTCAAACACAAGAAATGAACTAATTACATGTCAGGGACACCGTTAAATGATAGTCATTACAGGGAAATAAAACATTCTGGTTAAATCCAAATTTTGAAAATCTGTAATGCTTACACTATTAATTTTGAAAGTTATAACTATAAAAGGAAGAAGTGTTTTCTGTCTGAAATTTCGGTCTCAAAAGAGCAGTATTTTGAAAAGGAAACAGCAACACAGGATGATCAGGAGCAGAACTGAAGATCTCCCTGCAATTGCCACAGTATTTACAAGAACATTGTTTGTGTCTCATATCACCAACAGGCAATCAGTTTTTTGTAAGGCTGATAATGGTGCATTGTTTTAGGACTCCATCATCAGGGTATCTTCAGAGTGTCAGGATCCCAGGTTGAGATTAACAATTTCCGAGAATCATTTGAGCGCGGTGAGGACCCGCTGGCAGATGTAACTGACGCATCAGATATCAATTCTGTGGCAGGTGTCCTCAAATTGTACCTGCGTGAACTGCGAGAGCCGCTCTTCCCAATTATATACTTTGAACATTTCATGGAATTAGCACGTAAGTGTCTTGTCTTATGTTCAGACTTCAGTACATCTCGTGTATGAAACGTGATAGGGACAAGTGGACAGCTCTTGTGAACATAGTAATGGACATGATTTATTCTGACCGTCTTACAGTGCATACATTTATTCACCTTACTCTTCTCTCTTGCACTACATGTTTCGGCACTAATGTGCCATCTTCAGGTGCTTTTCGATGTACGTCGAACTACTTCATTGCATGCCCCGTTGTCTTTATACTAAAATAACTAAAATATATATTCGTCATATATATTGATAAATTTTAAATACTAAAAATATTAAAACTGTTCAGGATTTGTCATCCTTATGTCGTATCTCAATACGCAGTCACAACACAAAGCACAATACACACATGAGAGTAGGAAGAATACTCCGATAGAAGAAGATAGGTGTGACTCGCGTATTGAGATACGATAAGGATAAGGATAAGGATAAGACATAAGGATAACAAATCCTGAAGTTTTAATAATTTTAATATTTAAAATTTATCAATATATATGACAAATATATATTTTATTTATTTAAGTATAAAGACAACATGGCATGCAATGAAGTAGTTCGACGTACATCGAAGAGCACCTGAAGATGGCACTTTAGTCCTGAAACATGTAGTGCAAGAGAGAAGAGTAAGGTGAATAAATGCATGCACTGTAAGATGGTCAGAATAAATCATGGACATAAATCAGTGCAACAGGACGCTAAAATATAACATCATAGTAATGGACCTTCAGGTTCCATAAAACGCTGGGAGTTCTTGAGTAGGTGCACAACTGGCAGCTTCTCAAGAAGGGCTTAGCTCCTTGAAATTAGTTAGTTAGATGTATGAAACATTTTTTGACATCCATTTAATGGACTTCCTTTATTATGAACTGATGATTTACAATACATGACTTCATATGCTTTAGTAAGGTATTTGATGTCATCATCATCATCATCTAAAAGTGAAGTAGTTGGGCCAGTTTGTAACTTGTGCTGGTTACATTCATATAACAATCTCAGAGGTCCCTTAGTTCTTTAGTCCTCAAGGTTTATAGTTTTCAGTACGTTCAGATGTCAGTTTCTTTGCATTTGGTTGATATGTTGAATCAAGTTGTTTTTTATACTTCAAAATTTTGTCACGTATAAGTTGAGTTTTTAATTTTTTTTTTGGTCAGTCCAATTATATTTTGTTTGCCTCATAAATTTTGTCACAGCAGTTGTATTCTGGTTTTGTTTTCCTTTTATTGTCCAATCTTCTGTGCTGTATAATAGAGTTGGTAATGCTAGGGTAGTTGGTGTTTGTTTATAAAAGTATTGCTTAGTGCTTTGACAGAACACATGTTAATGCTTATTTTTCAGAATTAGAATCGAAACACGACTTTGTAGTGAAGATGAGAGAACTAGTCCAGAGTCTCCCAAGATCTGTAGTTATAGTGATGAGATATCTGTTTGCCTTCCTCAACCAGTGAGTATTATTTAAATGTTTTTCTTACATTTATTGGTTAATTTATGAATACTTCATCACCTTTACAGTTTAAGCACAAAATGGCAGGAGATGGTTAATTATCATTTTTTAAATATGCTTAAAGAAGAGGTAATGGCTTCAGATTGTGACACTGTAATTATGACTGGTTTTAAGGTACTCACCCTAAGCAGCCTCAGTAGTCTAGGGGTAACGTTCCCACCTTGTGACTCAAGGTACGCGGGTTCAAACCCGGCGGAGGTCGTGGAATTTTTAAGGGCGGAAAAATTCAGGGAACAAGTCCTCCGGGAGGGACTTTAAGCCGTGGGTCCCGTGTCGTAGCTTTACGGCATGTAAAAGAACCTCATGTCTCCAAAGGAGGCCACTGAGCTAAATTAAGGACATTTCCCGCCCAACAGTAGTCTCTAACGCCTCTGGTAGATGGGGGAAGCATCGAGATACCTCTAAGCCAGTAGAGGCTGACCTCGCTGGCTGAGTAGGGACTGATGGTAAGCACCAGTACCGGTAGGGTATAGAGGCTGGTAGAAGAGCATAGGGGGACGCACAGTAGATCAAACTGGTCGCGGTGCATGGGGAAACCCACCCCCTCCAATAACAACAACAAGGTACTCACCCTGGATTTGCTTGAAGAGACTGAGAAAACCATGAAAGGCCTTATATTGGATTAGTATTTACTATAGGATTCTGACGATGGTGTATAACACACAGAGATATTGGGTTTTTGGACTTTATTCATCACTGGTCCAGTGATTGAGGCTAGCTCTTTCTAAGGGACCCAACAGAATAGGTGTTTTCCCTCACCTGAGGATGGAAACACATCCAGTTTCCGAAACGTTGTGTTTTTCTTAGTTATCTTAAAAACCAGGATGATGGATAAAGTCCGAAAACTCAATACCTCTGTCTTATATTGGATATTTCTTTTCTGTTATTATGTGATGTACCCAGTACAGTTTGAAATTCATACCTTATGAATAATGTGTCTCAACCTTCTGATACTGTCTGTACTCAAATTCACTGTCATACATAGCTTTTTCTGAACCATCAAATGTGTCTGAAGACCAAGAAGGAGATGAGATTATACAAGTAACATTAGGATAGATCTTAGCATAGTGTGCACAATATGAAGCTACTCTTATCCTATCAACCTCACCTTCACATGGTATTATCCTCCAACAAAGAGGTGAGGCAGCTGGTAGGTAGAACTGGTCCGTTCTGAACTTTCTACTGTTTATTCAGGTGAACACTGAACTTCTACCAACAGCACAAGCTGTCCAGAAATTATGTCGATGTTTTCACTTGATCTTTACATGTGGGCAGGCCTTGGTAATTGTTCTGCCTTCTCTTCATTAGAGGATAGTGTTACAGATGAGCCTGTAGCAGCTCTGTCATGGTAGTATAATCATTTTGCTGGTAAAGAAAAAAGGTAAAGTTGTCCCTGTCCTTAGTTAATTAAGCATTATGCCATTAAGACATGAGGGATTGGAAATATGGCTCCACCATTCTTGACCTTGTCACTAGATGGAGGTGAGTGGTCAGCTTCATGCCCCGGCCACTTTACTACCAGGAAAAGAGCTCCTAAGCCGGTCTGAACACTGCCAGGAATTGAATCTTGGCCTTCCAACCCCCTTGTTATACCAACTACCTACTCTGGCTCCTGTATGCTTGATGCAGAGAATATGTATCACAGAATCTTTACATTTGCATTATGCCCAGAAGAAATGGGTTTATTCCTGTTTCTTGAGCCTGTCAGTTCTTTGCTTGTGTTGCAGCTTGTCAGAATTCAGTGATGAGAACATGATGGACCCATATAACCTGGCCATCTGTTTTGGTCCAACCCTTGTCCCAGTGCCAGAAGACAAAGACCAAGTCCAGTACCAGAACCAGGTGAATGAACTCATCAAAAACATCATCCTCTTCAATGAAGAGATCTTCCCATGTGACGGTGGTCTTTTGTATGAGAAGTACATTAGCCGGGAACCAGACGAAAAGTAAGACCTCTTTGCAAGAATTTAAGGAATCATAATTATTCTGCATGTTTAAACTTCTGAGGGTTTTAGGACTAAATTATTTAGTGGTCATATAAAGTTGTCCCTGTACTTAAGCACCTTACTATGAAGATATATGGGTGAATGGGGGAATAGCTCCATGCTTTCATAACTTGGTACTAGATGGAGTTGAGTGCTTCACGCACTGACAATTTTACTGCTGAGGAAAGAGGACCCAACAGCTATTGGATTGGAGTCTGGATGGTCCCTAGAACTAATCTGGGCAGTGGAGAAGAGAAAAATCACTTTACTGCAACCACAGATGAAGCTCTGATTCCTTGATTGTCCAACCTAGTCACTATACTGACTGGGCTATCCCAGCTTGTGTAATATGAAGCAGAAGACATGAAAAGACGCAGCTTACTGCCCATGTGTAATTAATCTACAATGTTAACAATTTTAGAACGCCTGTCAGGAAAATAAAGAGGGGTTAAGTGATTAATTTAGATGAAATAATGTAGGACTTCATGGTTATGCATTTCACTTAGTGTTAGGAAGCTGGAAATATTGGAGGTTACTGTAGAACAGACATGTATAGGAGAGAGATGTTTTCATAGCAAAATGCTTGGAAAATGGCAGCCTGGAAAAGCAGATAGGATATTCCAGTATACCTTCATGTGAGATCTGAGGTTTCCATAGCAGTGTGAAGATTCAGACGGTTTTCAGCATGGTGTAGCTTCATTTTCTGGCAGAGAGGTGATGATATCCTCTACTTCTGCAGCATACTGATGGTCCAGTTCCAAGATCACATGGCAGAACTTAATTTTCTCACTGGTGATGCCAGCCAGGGTAAACTGTGCCTCAGCTTGGGCAAACCAAACAGCTGGTCACTTGGCCCAGAATGATGGAAGTCACACGGCCACTCTAGATATTTCTGCTGTATATTTGTTGTCTGTAGTCTGCATTGTTCTTCACTGGGGTCACCAGTGTGGGATTTTTTGGTATTTAAAGAGACAACCATTTATTAACTTCTATACAAATATTTATTGACGTTATATGGAACATATAGAGGGTTTCATGTTTTATCTCACTTTCTTTAAAATTCAGAGATAATATCTCAGATTAAGTTACAAGTTCTTCCCTCTACATCCTTCTACTGTTACTCCTACCATTAAACACTATATAATCTTACATATTTAAAGTGTTATTACATCAAGAGGATGGATTACTGTCACATTTTAGGAGTGCATGACTAACCAGGGTTCTAGATTACTGGATTTATTAACCACTTACAGCTCTTACTGCAAACAACAACACTATCACTATTTCCAAACTTTACAGTTCGCTGTTATACACTATGGTCCTCAGTCTATTAGTCTCCACTGTCTGCATCTTGGCAACAGATTTTAACAAAAGAACTATAAGGCCGAGGGCACCCCAAGGAAACTGCCAACCTCAATGCAATCGTGATTTCCAAGAATTGTTATCAACCTGAGTTCGACACATGTTAATGAATGGAGCAAGGAAAATTGAGGAAACAGCCACACAACTCACAGAAAGACTGAGAAATTCAACTTCCAGGCAACGGAGCATGACAGTCTTCTCATAATTGCGTTGCCACATGGTTTCCTAGTGTCAGCTGTTATATAACATGCTACAGCAATTCATTTGTTTCTGATGGCACGAAAGGTTGACGAAGCTGTTAATCTTATTTCTGTGCAGTTAATTGAGCAAGAATTTGGTATATATGACAAACACCACCCAGACTGTGCTAGGCAGGACAAATTAGATTTGGCTTGGGAAAGAATTTTTCATGTGATAAAGGAGTCTTGATCGAGGTTAAGTTCTTTTGAAACAATATAAGTGTGTCAGTTTAAACTGTCACAGAAAAACGGATGCACCCAATATTTTCTTTTCCTAATATTATATTTAAGCATCATGTTGCATTAAAATATCATTTATTTCACATATATTTCTGTCTTAAATACAACTCATTATATAGTCACCCTTCCACATTACATGATTGGGCTGTGTACGGTCATCTTCAGGTGTCTTCTATCTTGCTAAAATAGTTTCACTGCATATCAAAATTTTGAATCGTGTGAACGTGATATTTCCTGATTAAAATAAATTGACCTTAATTGAAACAAATTAATTAATTTCCCAATATTTCCCTTATGGTCATCGTCATCTCTTCTCACGTTGTCTCAACCAGTCTCAACTACCACCATATTTTGACAGGATCAGTAATATTATCCTCCATTCCAGAAGGCAAGTGCACAAAATTAAAAAATACAATTGTGCATTACGTCAGATGAGCATACCCACTTGAGATTATGTGAGCAACTACTCAAACATAAGGTTCCTCAGCATGCACCTGCTAATCTGGAAACCAGTTGCCTGCTTGAAATAGGTGACATTTCTTGGAAATTGTGGTTGCGTTGCAGTTGTCATTTTCCTAGGTGTGCCCTTGCCCTTAGACCACATTACAAATGTGATCAGCCTCAATTTCTCAAAATGCCTACTGCCATGGAATACTAACTACTGCAAATTACTAATTACTACAGATCCAAGCTACAACTGTCCATGGATCAATTTTGCTATAGGTTGCAGTAGTACTAAGTGCCATCTATATTGCAAATTTTACATTTCATGGTACTAATTCCAGTGTCATTAGCTTAATTGTGTTCAAATTCGCTACTATTCTTTGGTATCACTTGATTTTAATAAGTTTCTGCACTGTGGATGTTGTCTGGTAGCCTATAGAATACAGGGTTGTTACATCGATAAGAAAGAGCTAACCCCAATCACAAAACTTCTTGAACAGCTGAATACTCAATAGTGATGGTAAAGCACTAGTACTATATTTACCAAGAAACAATTAAAGTTAGCATTTATCCTGTTTGGCCAAAGAACGATGCATTCCCTTCATTTCAAATTATTAGCTATGTGGTCTGAAAAAGCAGACATCAAACAAAGCATATGATTTCATGTCAGTGGCATGCACTGTTACAGTATTCTTTGTTTCAGCACATTCTCTGTAACGTTTTCCACCTGTACACCGATCAAAATTAACATTTGACATCCTTTATATGTGCCACAGAATGCAGTGTAATAAGCAATGAATGATGATCATGCACCTTTGGTGCGTTCAAACCTGCCTGTTAGTTTCATCATGTCCATCTCTTTGTCTGCACGTATCAGCGCTCACACTGCCTTGCCTATGTTAATCAAACTGGGTTTCACACTCTATTTCAAAATATTACCAAGATTTTGTTTTATTCCAGTGTCGTTTCTTCATTTTTAAGGGTCGAGTCACTTACTGCATAAATTAGCATTTACCTGTAACTGCGGTTATTTGACAGCTTTTGACGAGATTTGATCCATGTTTTTATGTTATACATGTGTGACTGTGTACGGTTCCATCTACTTAAGTTGATTTTAGGCCCCTCATTACTGAAAGACTTGAATAGATTTTGGAACGTGTACATCAAGTATTCAAATGAGAAACTGATTTACTACAAGACGGTCACAAGTATGGATAAACTATAGACATAGTATGTTATATAACATTTGCAAAAAGCACGGTCATTTCTAGAAACTCAGTGGCATTAATTGATAAACAGTACTTAATTGTGTACCACAAAAATTCTTATCCCAAGTACTGTTATCACCCTGAACTTGATAATCTGTTAAATTTACAGCCATGGACACCAGCAGCAGGAACGAAAAACTAAGTATTTGTAGCCCTCCTCCCTTACTTTTAAAAAATCAAGACTGAAGAAAGAAAGGAAACTGGCAATATACCAGCATCTTTTAAGTTAGCAAAAGCATTCGTAAACATTTTAAATGTGCTTGTGAGCAAATATTTTGCCTCCCCTTTCCTTTAGACAATTTTTGGGAGGGGGGCATGTTTACAACAAACTGACATCATGCATAAGTAAAATAACATGTTTAACCTTTAAGAGCCAAGCGACGCCATATGGCGTCATTAAAATAAAGTCAAGGGGACGAATGACGCCATATGTCATCGCGCAGTCCACGCGTGCGGCCGGCTTTTTAAAATCTAATTTTAAGTTATAAATTCTTTTTCTACTTACATGATTTTTGGTCACCAGCTTTATAAGTTGTCTCTCTTCCCACCTGCGTCGTCTAACGGAATGTTGGCTTCGTGTGGAAATCTTGGAAACATCGGAAAATGCAGAGTCCCACATCACACTTCACGCACTTTATCCGGACGGTTCTTTGTTTCCCACGCGAAGAGCACACTCGACACCTCAACTTCGAAGTAGAGGAAGTCTGCCAGTGCTGTTGTTTGGCCTCCTCTATTCAAAATAACCCCGATGAAACGGCAGGGGTTCGACCCCTGGGCCGTTGAGGGCGAGGGGGGCCCCTTCCAGCATGCTCCTGCATGTTCCGCACAAGGGCGAGACGAAATTCTCTGTGTGACAATTTCGCACCACAGGATGACAACAGGATATAACTGTTCAGACTCGTCAGATCCAGGATATGGCAAAATAATTTATTTGTCCATTTCCAGGTTCGATGACAGATGCTATAACTGTTTGCCATTCTGTCCGCTTTGTCGACATAACCCATGTGCTTGTTGTAGTTAGCAACAATTGCTGGCTTGATGGCATTTCCGTGCTCATCACAGAAACTGCCTTCTGCTGGAGGAGAGTGCATATTTGTCAGCATGT
>NW_019725840.1:0-1132 GCF_002891405.2 Cryptotermes secundus | reverse complement strand
GTGCTGATGGTAGTACCTGTTCGTCTCTTCCACCAGCAGACGGATAATCCCTGCGAAATACAGCATGAAAACGCAGAAAGGGGTGGAATCCTTATTCACGTGTGGAGCTTCATTGGTATTTAACCCCACAGCTCCACCTGAATAATTATTCACACTCCTCTTGCCACGCTGGTGTGGTGGTCCCCAGGTTGCCGACGAAGATGATGGGTCTTTGTCGAAATCGATTTCTGAATCACTTTCCTCAACGCCACTCTCAGAATTGTCGGTAAAACAATCTGCTTCGGAGTCATTTATGAGTTGAAAAATGTCTGAATCTTCCAAACGAGACGACGCCATGGTGAGCTGACAATATCACTGTTCTCGCTGCGAAATTTTGAAGCTGTATCACACTGCTTGGCTGTGGTATAAAGACGATAGCCTTGAGAGTCCTGATAAACTAACCGAGCAGGGTCAGTACAGAGAACTTGTTGTGTATAAACAATCAACGTTCTTATGCCCACATCTCTGCATACCGAAAGCAGGTACGTGTATAAGTTTCGATACATGCAAGACTAAACATGTCTACATAACCATCCGCTGTGTTGCCACATCTACATACAGCATTCTTAGTTCCAAGAACTGTGAATTCTTGTAGACAGATGACAAATTTGGGAATTTTATACTTGGAATCAGTCTAAAAATTTTTACACATTTTATAAAGTCTGCAAATTACAATATCTGATTCTATATTCTTTCTAGAAAAAAACCAGCGTTTATTTGGTTTGTTTATCACGAAAATTGTAGAAATCACAGCAATTTTAGGAAATGATTACAGTTTTTATTGCTTTAAAATTGCGGGTATTTAAATCAAATCCGTCCCGCTGCCATTACCGGAATTTAAAGGGCCGTCACTTAAAGGTTAAGGTTGGCCTGATAAAAATGTTTATCCAGTCACCTGACGACCCTGCTCTGTAAAAAATTTTGCGAACTGCAAAGGAACGATAACGGGACTGAATCTGGCAGAATCATCTAAGGTAAGCTACGGCCCAAAAACGACTGTTTCGCCCACATGAATATCAGGAAACGATGATAACAAGCGGAAATTATGATAGAGAAATGTCAGGCCGTTCTTATGGGAGATGTTCAAAATGTC